>NW_022589715.1:9015777-9051227 GCF_004348235.1 Phoca vitulina | reverse complement strand
TCATGCTCTCTCTCTCTCTCATTCTCTCTCTCAAATAAACAAATAAATAAAATCTTAAAAACAAAAAACAAAAAATAAATACAGAACAGATCTCTGAGGCCATTTTCACAACCCGGGACACACAGCGCTCCCACAGAATAAAACAGTCTCACTGAAGATGAGCTCACAAACACCAGGTACAAATCACATGAAGAAACCATCTACTGTGAAGGAGACCTGACAAGTATAACAAATAAAAAAATCATTATCTCCAAGAATTTGGGATGACAGAACAAGCTGAAAAAGATATCAAATCAGGATGTTAGAATCATTAAAAATATAAAGGAAGGAATAAAAATGATAGTAAAAGATTAGGATGCTTTGAAGAAGAACAGATTGAATGGATGCAATTTTTGCTAGAATGGAAAAAAGATATGAATCTTCAGATTGAAAAGGCACACTGAGTCCTGGGTAGGATAAATAAAAATAAATCCACATACAGACACTGCAGAACACCAAAGATATATTAAAAGCAATCAGAGCAAAAACATGGCTTACTTAAAAAGGAGCAATAATTACATTGATTGAAGACAGCTTACCCACAATAATAGAGACCATAAGATAATCTTATGTATAAATGTATAAATCTCAACAGTCATTGATTTTGGCATCCCTGTGTTTATTGTAGCATTATTTACAATAGCCAAATGATGGATGCAGTCCAAGTGTCCCTTGATAGATGAACGGATAAAGAAGATGTGGGATATATATACAATGGAATATTACTCGGCCATAAAAAGAATTAAAATTTGCCATTTGCAACAACATGGATGGATCTAGAGGGTATAATGCTAAGTGAAATGTCACTCAGAGAAAGACAAATACCATATGATTTCACTCATATGTGGAATTTAAGAAACAAAACAAATGAACAAAGGGAAAAAAGAGACAAACCAACAAACAGACACTTCCGTTCCCAAAAAACACTCTTACCTATAGAGAACAAACAGATGGTTACCAGAGGGGAGGGTGGTGGGGGGACGGGGGAACCAGGTGAAGGGGATGACGAGGGGATCACTTATCGTGATGAGCACTGACTAATGTATAGAATTGTTGTATTACTGTATTGTACCTGAAACTAATATAACGCTATATGTTGACTACACTGTAATTAAATTTTTAAAAATTAAAAATAGAACAAAAAGGTCACAAATGTATACCACCACAACCAATAATAAATAATTTGAGATGTTAAAAATAAGATGAAATAAAATTAGATAACAATGCATGGAAAATGAGAGGTGGGTAATTGGAGTTGAAGTTTTTAAGATCCTTGGCATTATTTGGGAAGAGTATAAAGATACTGATTAATTTCATCCCTTGTTAAGTCAGATAGGCATGATAGAGCTGTAAATTAGCCCCTAAAAGAATAAAAATACAATATGCAATATCCAAACCAATATAGGAAAAAAGGGGTGAGCATAAAGAAAATGTGACCAATCTAACAGAAGGTAGCAAAAGGAGACAAGAAGCAAAGCAAGAGCACGGTAAATATAAGATAAATAAAAGAGCAAATTAAATTGAAATATATCGATAATGACAATAGATGTGAACAGACTACATTGGTCAGTTATATAGCAAAGATTCTTGGACTACATTTTCACAACTCTAGCTATATGCTCTTTACACAGTTATGCCTAGAACATACTGACACAGAAATTTTGGAAGCATTTTTGTACTAAGCAGATACTAATCAAAAGCAAGATAGTATAGCAGTATTAATACTAGGCAAAATAGACTTTAAGACCACTTAAAGTCACTGCTAGGGAAAAAGGAGTCACTATGTAATGATAAAAAGAATAATTCACCAGTAGACTAAAACAATCCTGAACCTTATTTACCTAATATCTTCAAAATATACATAGCAAAATATTTACAGAATTGTAAGGAAAAACTGGCAAACCACAATCACAGTGGCAGATTTTAAACAAAGGGCGATCAACTCCAGGCCTCCCCTGCCAGAGTCCCAGAAGCCTTAAGATTACAATCTTTGCTTCAACATAATCTAATGCTAGACGTAATTCCTTTAACTACCAGCACCTGTAAACTGAAGGAATGAGTACACTTGTTAGGCAGCAGAAAGGTGCAGAGCCAGATGTTCTTATTAAAATAGTCATTTTGGGGGCGGGGGACACCTGGGTGGCTCAGTTGGTTAAGCGACTGCCTTTGGCTCAGGTCATGATCCCAGCATCCTGAGATAGAGCCCTGCATCAGGCTCTCTGCTCAGCGGGGAGCCTGCTTCTCCCTCTCCCTCTGCCTGCCGCTCCCCCTGCTTGGGCTCTCTCTCTGTCAAATAAATAAATAAAATCTTTAAGGAAAATAAAAAAACGGGGGGCACCTGGGTGGCTCAGTCGTTAAGCGTCTGCCTTCGGCTCAGGTCATGATCCCAGGGTCCTGGGATCGAGCCCAGCGTCGGGCTCCCTGCTCAGCAGGAAGCCTGCTTCTCCCTCTCCCACTCCCCCTGCTTGTGTTCCTGCTCTCGCTATCTCTCTCTCTGTCAAATAAATAAATAAAATCTTTAAAAAAAAAGAAAAAAAGAAAAAAAACCCCTCAAATATTATCTTATCCAACTTCTGGTTTGCAGAGAAGCCAAGGAGACAGGGCAAATGAGTTTTCCAGGGCCCTCTAGCTAGTGTGGTGACTAAGGGCCACCAGCACCTGCCCGCTGACTTCATTGAGAATTGCACTGAATTTCATGTAATAAAAACCCAGGGATGGTGGCTTAACTGTGGTTAATCCTGCAGTGGGAAGTCCAGGCTGGTACGGCTGCTCAGGCAGATCATGAGGATCCAGCATCCTTGCAGCCTCCTGTTCTGCTTCCTTGGCAAGTCGCTTTCTTCCTCATGGTTTCAAGATAGCTGCTTTAACCCACTGCACCTTCCAAGCAGGAAGAAAAAAGGAAGTGACAAAGAGGAAGACACAGGGCCTGTGGAAGAAAAGTCAAACCCTCCTAGAAACCCGCAGCTGACTCCTCACATCTCATTGACCCAGGGGTAGGCCTCAAGGCTACCCCGTAGCTGCAAGAGATGCTGGGGATTGATTGATTGATTGATTGATTGATTGATTTTTGCCAACCCCATTAAAATCGGGGCTCTGCCATGTACCCGACTAACAGCCAATTAGCCTACATTCGTGAACTGCCTACTGCTTGTAGGACCCTGGCTCAAGTCCTCACCTTTATGTGCTCCCAGATCAGGAATCTGGTCTGCTCACATTGCCCTCACAGCATCGTATTGTAGCTATTCACAACTTTCCCTGGAAACGAAATTGTCAGCTTTTTGAAATCAGGGACTATGGCAAGGATGAAAACGAGCTCGTGTAGGAAAGCACTTGTGAACTCTTCTGTGCCATACATATACAACGTGGGTTTTTTATTATCAATATTAATATCAATACGTTTTGCACAATCTCCCTCCCCCTCCCCACAGTGACTCTGTCTTTGCACACGTATGTGTTCAGCATTGCTCAATTCCCCTCCCTCCTCCTCCACCCCTCCAGTTTCTGCTGGATCCGCTGGGTGTGCGAGAGCTCAGGCACCATGGCAAGCCTCTAGGTACCCAGGGATGCCCTCTCCAGGTGGAGAAAAGCAGCCCAAAGGGAGTGAGACTGCCCTGCCCCACAGCAAGCCCTTCCCGATGTCTCCCGCAGGCCCTGTCCCTGCCTGGCAGGCCTCTGAATGAGGACCTGGGACGCCAGGTGGCCTCTGGCAAGTGG
Source organism: Phoca vitulina (assembly GCF_004348235.1). Lineage (NCBI taxonomy): Eukaryota > Metazoa > Chordata > Mammalia > Carnivora > Phocidae > Phoca > Phoca vitulina. The sequence goes on along the minus strand of NW_022589715.1, from coordinate 9,047,474 downwards.
AGAGTCTAGGACAGACTAAGCGGGAGGGGAACTGAGGCGGGACCAAGCACAGATGAGGACCAGAGAAAGCCTTTGTCCCCCAGAAACCAAAGTCTACCATGCTCTGCCCGGTTCCGCAAGGCCCTGCCCACCCCTGGGCCCGAAGCAACGGTGCCCCGCTCTGAGGAGAGGGCAGGATACGGGTCGTAAGGCTGGTGACCCACACGGGGCTGATTTTTCACACATTAATCCCACTGTCTTCGCATCAACACTAAGGTAAGTCTTTCCATTTTACAGATAAGGAGAGTGAGGCCCAGAGGCTAAGTAGCATACGGGGGGCCACACACAGAAAGTGGCTGGACTGGGAGTTGATCTGACTCGGAGTCTGTTCTCTGCCACTGAAGGTGGGTGCTGGGCCTCTAGCTTACAGCACCAGCCGCCCTTTGGCCTCATCCCTGAGGGGGCAAGTGGCTGAAGCAGCAGGGTTCAGACCAGAGGGAAGGGGAGGCGTCTGGTTGCCCGCTGCCCTCCCATCTATGGCTGCCTCCTCCCCCTCCACAGCCAGCAAGAGCAATTCTCCCATGGGCTCCCCACTTCAGGGCAGCCCCCTCAACTCCTCCATCTGGGGGCCATCAGAAAAAGCTCCCCAGAGTGCACCAGGCCAAGACTGAGACCGGAAGTGCCCCCCGCCCCCTGCCAGCCCCCTACGCTTGCTGGGAATCCAGAGCCTGCCCAGCTTTCTCCCCAGACCAGGGTGACCTTCATGCCCTTCCTGCCTTCTCAGTGGCCCCAGAAGCTCCCCCTTCCCTGTCTCTTTCCCTGCTGGCCCTCTGGCATGGAGGTAGGTCCTGAGTCGTGTGCAGGGAGGATGGGTATGGAATGCCTGGAAGCCTGAGCCCAAGCCCTACCCTTCATCGGCTGACCCTTTCCCAGAGGAGGCATGACAAATTCAAATCAAGACAACGTTTAGGCTCCAGACCAAGAGTCCTTGGGTCCTTGCAGGCAACCCCTGACTGGACAGGCTTTTACGAGGAAGCAGCAAATCATAAGCAAACCATCTCCTTAGGAGGACCTCACTGGGACAGAAACTGCAGACTGATGCCAATTCTGGCCCATCTCCCTGTCAACACGTATAGAATGTACAATGGCATCCAATCCAGAATCCTAAATCCCTGCAGGCCCTCTGACAGGCAGAGACAGCGGTGGGGAGATTGGCCCCATGTCTAGAGCACAGATGGCTCCTCTTTCTAGTGCTTGTCACAACCCAGAGAGGTATTGCTCGGCACATTTTACAGATAAGGAAACTGAGGTTACTGAGGTTAGGTAATTCGACCAAGGTCACATATTTAGAAAGTGGTGGAACTTTTCAAAATACTAGGTTGGGGAAATGCTCACCATTTGTAGAGAAATTTTCGATAAGGCATAAGGACACAGGTTTCCAGTTAACCCTCAGTTACCCACAAAAATCAATTCCCCAGAATGTCCCTCTATGTTGTGCCTGCACGCACTTGGGTATTTTAACAGAGCTCTTGGTAAACAGGCCCGACCACAGTGGGGAAATGTACAGAAATCAGCAACTGTATTCTCTGAATTCAGTGGTTTGCTTGGACCGGACCCCCAGATAAAAGGCAGTAAAATATGTTCCTTTCAGAGCAATGGCAGGGAAGTAGGATGAAGCATCCACCGCCATTTGAGGCACAAGCATCCATTCGGGTCCCCTGTCCACCCCCTGGCTCTCACAAGCAGCTGACCCTGGGTTGACAGGCCACCTGCAGGGACTCGCTGCGATGCTGGACAAAGCAGGAGCCTGCCCGCACAGGGGAGTGCTCAGTCACCCATCTGCCGCTGTGTGGCGTTGGGCGGTAGCTTTCCTTCTCTGGAGCTTTGTTTTCCCAGCCATAAAATCAGGAGTCTGCAAACTTTTTATGGAAAGGGCCAGATAGTGAATATTATAGGTTTAAGGTCTGTCACATACATATATATATTTTTTTAGTTTTTAAAAAAATTTAAGTAATCTCTCCACCCAATGTGGGACTTGAACTCATGACCCCAAGATCAAGAGTCTCACACTCCTCTGACTGAGCCAGCCAGGCACCCTGTATGTTCTTTTTTTTTTTTTTTAACAACCCTTTAACAATGTGAAACCCTATAAAAATGGAACCACGCCGGAGAGGCTTCCAAGAATGTACCACAATAGGGCAGAACCGCCTCTGCTCCCCTTCCTACCCCTAAGTTCTCATTCAGCTCCTTAAAATGAAGATGCTCCCACCTTTCTCCCAGGAGCCAGGGTCTCCCTTCAGCCCTCAGGGTTAATAGTCACCCCCTTGCTCTAAACCATTTATAATACGGACATACTTCAATGTCAATATTAGCTGCTGCTCCAAGCCCCCAGAGTGGCCCCCACTATGGGGCCACCTTGGTGCCTTCCCCCTCTCTCCAGACCTCCCTGCAATTTAGCAACCACAGAGGGCTGCTGCCGGTGTCCTGCCAGGTCAGTGGCCATGCTGCCCCAGCCCTGCCGGCCCCACCCACTAGCACGGCCCTGCAAGGGGTGTGTGTCTATGCATCTGTGTCCTCCTCACATGCTCAGCCGACCCCGCGTGTCCCTGACCTTGGCCATGTCCTGTGCTTGTCCTTGTGTGTGGTGTGCATCAGCCGGGCCCTCTATGCCACAGCTGTCTTGTGTCTACAGGACCGTCTTCATGAGAGCAGCTGTGTTCCTGGCCCTGCCTGGGAGCTCACGATGGTCCTGCTTACAGGGCGAATTTTGTGCTGAGGCGGTGAGCTGGGCTGAGGGGGGAGCAGTGCAACAGGCTCAGGCCAGGTGTTCTGGGGGCCCAGGAAGATGAACCATCAGCATCTCCTTTCCACACCTGTCCTAAGGTCGGGATGAACCTGAGTCCAGCAGGGTCCCTGAGCCAGAGAGTTCCTGTGCCTGCAGAGGCTGGGTAGTTGAGCGGGGGTCTGGAGATGTCAGAATCCACAAGCTGGATGAGGAGAGGCCCCTAGGCCCCACCTATTCCACTGCACCCTGGCAGTCCAGCCTGAAAAAAATGATTAACTACTACATATAGATCAATGTTTCTCTCCTGGTTAATGATAGTTCAAAGAAACCTTGTTAATTTGGGCCTCACTGTGTGCACTAGGATGCTGCTCAGAGGGCAAGCTCCGCTGAGCTAAGGGGCCTGGAAGTGACATTGAGGGTAGGGGGCCAGTGTCAGGGAGGCTGAAGCTACTTGAGTGGTTCTCTTCAAGTTGGATTGAAGCTGGTCTCTACCTTGGGAAGCCAGACCTGTTGGAAGAGGGGGTAGAGGCCCCGAGGAGTGTGTCAATATGAAACTTGCAGGAAAAATTCTGAAGAGCTTCACACCTCTATCCCCAGGAGGGTCTACAGAACTTTGCAAGCTGATGGAGAGGGAACTGCAGAGGGAAGGGAGGGTGCAAACACATGAGGCATGAGGGACTTGTTCAATGACCTGAGAAGGGTGGGCCCAGGGCAGGGCCTACTGGGGCAGGTAGACGGAGTTCTCCTTCACTTCTGCCAGAACGCCCCAAGCATCTGGGCCTCCAGGAGGATCCCTGACTGGCCCTGGACGCCCAGCAGAGCCTGTGGGGCAGGGGGAAGGACCCTCCCCTCAGTCAGCCCTTTCTCCCCGAGCCCTTCCTGGCCCCTTTTCTGGGGAAAAAAAGAACTATGTGGGAACAAGGGGCTTTCAGCAGGGCCCGAGGGGCCAGCGACGCTTAGGCCCAGGAACTCCCTGCCTGGCAGTAATTTAGGTCCCGAAGAAATATTGGCGGCCTTGGCTAACCGAATTATTCTTTCGGTTTGAACCAGCTCCCCCTTTTGAGTCAGATCCGGCTGGGCAAGGAAAGCGCTTTCCGAAACCCCCGCCCGGTCTTGTGAGCCCAGGGCGAAGGGGTGGGGGTGCACCGCGGCCGCCCCGAGGGAGGCTCCGGCCGCAGTCGTGGGCCTGGGGTCCCCTCGGCGGCGCCCCACCCCCCGCTCCCCCCGCCCCCGCCGCGCCCCGCCCCGCCCCGCGCCGCCGGCCGCGCCCCCTACGGCGGCCCCTCCTCCGCTGGGCGCCCGCCGGGGTCTGGACGACCCGGCGCGAGCCTGGTTCGCCGAGCACGTGCTTAAGGCACCAAAATAGAAAAAGAAATTGCTTGGAAAGAATTTGATATTTCCAAACGAGCATCGAAATCGCCTTACGGGAAAAGTCAGTCTTGTGGGATTTCTTTACATTCATTTAACCGTTCACAGTTTTTATTTCAAAATACGCCAGGGGGTGGGCACCGTGATCTTTTTCAGGGTTTAGCCTCCACCCCCGCCCCCATCCCCAGGGCCCTCGGGCCTCGGGCCCCTCCAGCGGCACCCCGTGTCAAGTCTGTTCGAGCCCCCGTGTCAAATCCCTGGGGCCACAGAGCCGCCCAGCTGTTATTTTGCAGAATTTCTCTCTCGTGGCTGCCCACTAGCAGTTCTGCTTATCGTCCTGCCACTGACTCACAAGGGGAGGAGGGGATTTCTGAGCTGTTTCAGAACTTAACCAGAATATTAGGGGTTTCATGCAGCCCTTGTTTATTTTTTTAAAAAGCCCCCAAAGCCAACAAAATATGACACACAGGAGCAGGAGGGAAGGTGGGGTGGGCAGGGGCCTTCCAGGACCGAATGGCCTATACGCTCATTACAGCTGGACCTGGGATCCAGGTTTCCTGTCTCCCTTCCCGGAGCCCTGGCTCACGCCGGGCCTTCTGCTTTGCTCTGGGCTGCGGAGAAGAGCTGGCATATATGGAGAGCTTCCTCCTGCCACGCACAGTTCTAAGCGCTTTTTAAGAAATAGCTCATCTGATGCACATAATTGCACTAGGAGGTGTGAGAGCTATTAGTATGCCATTCCCATTTTACAGATGTGGAAACTGAGCATGAAGAACTTCACTGACTTGAGGCACATGTCTTAGGGAGAAAGATGCTCATCACTTCCCCACTCCGCTGAGGCAGATCCTGCTCAGCCACAGCAGGCCTCAGACTCACCAGAGTGAGGCTACCGGGTACCGGAACCTCCCTGTTGCAGAGACCAGTGGGTCAGGAGCTTGGGGACACTGAGATCCTGAAGGAATTGAGGATGTGCTGCCTTGAGTGGCATCCAGGGCCCCAGATCCTGCTCACCACCACCACCGAGGGTCCACTGGGTAGGGAGACCCAGAGTAGGGGCTTTGATCCAAGCTGCCACCCTGGGACCAGAGGGATGGAGTGATTACCAGACCCGCACAGTTACCCAGCCCTGGAACTCCAAGAAGAAGGGAACGTGTATGACCTCAAGGCTAAAATAGAGAATATCCTGCCCTTAAAAACTAGGAAGTGCTGAGGTGCCTGGCTGGCTCAGTCGGTAGAGCATGTGACTCTTGATCTCGGGGTTGTGAGTTCGAGCCCCATGTTCAGTGTAGAGATTACTTAAAAAGAAAAAAAAAAATCTTAAAAAAAAAATTAGGAAGTGCTGCCCTGGGGAAGGCCTAGATAGTATGTGATGCTGTGGCGGGGGGAAGGCAGTGGGAGGAGGTGGAAATGGATATCCTGCCCTTTCTCTCCCTCCCTTCCCTTCCTTCATCCCCCTTCTATGGATCTTCATTGCACTCCTGCTATGCGCCCGCCCTCTGTGGCCTCTCACTTGCTCCTCTTCCTTCCCCATTCCTTTTTTCACCAAGATCTCCTGAACCCTTGTGGGACCTCAGACAAGTCCCTTCCATCTCTGAACACCAGTGTCTCTGGAAGAGCGGTGGCCCGGACGCTGCGGCCCCGCCAGCAGGATGGTGCCCATGCGAAGGACCGTTCCCAACTGCAGGGCGGAGGCTCTGTGGATGCCGGACAGTCACATAACGACATGCGGCTGACCACAAGAGCACCGGGGTAGTAAATGGCACAGCAGAGGGGTATGTTGGGAGCACTGGGACCCAGAGGGGATGTGGATGACTGCTTCAGGTGGAGCCTGGAAGCAGAGGTTCACTGGGTGGACGTGGCGGGAGCTGCTGAGCCAGGGAAGGCACTCGGGCACAGAGGGAACAGCACACACAAACACTGGGTGTCAGGAACAGAGCATAGAGCACTGGGAGGACAATCCTCGCAGTGTGGCCGTATTGCTAGGCCTGTCGGGGAGGGGTGGACACCAGGCCACCACCATGCCCAAGAGTTGGCTTTACCCCAGGCCCAACACCCAGAGAAGCCACCTACGTGCAGTCTTTCTGTCTTCAGCTGTGGCTAGGACCAATAGTCAGATCTGGAAGAGCCTGCTGAGGCCGAGGCAGGGAGGGAAGTCGGTTGCAACGGCGAAATCCCACAGGCCAGCCCCATGGCTGAAGAAACCGAGACACAGACGGGCGGCTAGGGAGAGGCAGGAAGGCTGGACAACCATCTGTCCCCTTTAGGGTGTCCAAGGTAGGCCAGCGTGGTGCCTCACATGTGGAGAAGGAAGCCCCGGGGGCTGCGATCTTTCTAGTGAGCTGCAGCTGAGTGTGTACACATGCATATGTGTTCCCCTGTGAGCTCTGGGCTCTCTGCATGCAGGGTGCGTGTGCAAATGCACAGGGGTGTATACACAGGTTCGTACACATGCTCCTGGGCACGCAGAAGCAGAAAGGATGGGGAAGTGCATATGGGGAGAGTTTGCGCTTTGGGTTGGCAGATTTGGAAGAAAGGAGGGCTGAGGTGCAAGCAGGACCATTTGGACCTGGATGCTCCTCGGGTTCTCCCTGCCAGGCACTGGTTCAAACGTTGTCGGGATGTCAAGAAGGGAGGGCAGGCCGTGCCTGTGGCAGTCGTGGGGTGGGTAATACCAAGAGGATGACCGCAGAGACCTGGCCTTCAGGTATGGGACGGGGTGTGGGGAGAGGTGCAGGGAGAGCAGGAAGCTTCTAAGGGATCTTGAGTTCTTGGAGCCAGACAACTCCAAGCCTGGAAGCTTTAGTTTTGATGTTAGCAAGGTCCCATGCATTCATTTGGGGTAGCAGGAATTAAGGCAGCCTCCCCCACCCCAAAGCCCACGCTTAAAAAATTGAAGGGGTTGATGGAGCCTGCTCAGGTTGGAGATGAATCACTTACCTTGCCCATAATTCCTCCTGGCATCCTGGCATCCTGGCTAGACCCTAAGACCCCACCAGAGACTTCAAAACTTTGAAGCTACTGCCTGAAAACTTAGAAAACCTGATCAGGTGGGGAGTCTCAGGGCCCAGCCCAGATCACCAAGACCAGAGCCTGGGGGGCAATTCAGCCTGGGTCTCCCCTGGGGGACACACAGGGCAGGGCTGTGCAGAGGGGCCGGCGGTGAAGCTGCCTGTTGTGCTAAGAGATAGTTGGGATGGTGGTGGGGAGGGTGTGGTTATTTAAACATTTACTTCTTTACTTTCTTCCACAGACTCAGAAGCACACCGCATTTGCCCGGTCAGAGGCTGTCTGCAAGTAATACCACCAACACAACAGAATGATCATTTGTTGAGGGTCTATGTTATTTCTAACCTCACATTAACTTTGCAAGGTAGGTATTGCTAAACCCCGTGTTACACGTGGGGAAATTGAAGATTAGAGACGGTGACTAACTCCTGCGAGCTCACCTGCAAGCGAGGCTCACCAGGATTGGAAAGCAGTCGGCCTGGCTTCAAGAGCCTGGGTGTTTCCTGTTCGAGGAGCGGGGCTGTGAGTGCAGCCTCCTGGGAATTTGGGAACCTGTCTGTGCTTCCCCTTGTCTTTTTGTTTAGTAAATAAATTAACTAATTAATTTAAAAAGTGCCTAACTCAATTGAGAGAGTGAATGTGCGTTAAGGACCTTAGAGCTGGGCCTGGCCTGCCTCAAACTTCAGTGGCTCTAAGCTTCAATTACTTTTTGCTGCCTTGGGGGACCAGGGCCGGAAGCCAGGGGGAAGTCTCTGGGCCCCAGAGGCCTTACCTGGTAAGGATCCAGAGTGGGAGGATACCTGTGTCTGGCTCACAGCTGGGACTCAACTCCTGTGATTGGCCCTGTAGGGGGCTCAGACAACAGGCTCCAGAGGTGAAGAGGCAGCTTCTTGATAGGCTCGCTCTCCCAATTCATCATAATCCTGCCCTCAGGACGCCAGAACCTGCGCTGGTGGTCACCCCCGCCCCAAAGACTTTCCTGCAAGTTTCAGGGAACTCGGCACCTCCCATGAGATCGGAGACCCCCCCTTTTCCTCTCTCCATGTCCCCAGGCCGGTCCCCAACCCTTGACTCCGACGGTAGACCTGCAGCTGCCGAGATATGAACTCTAAAATCCGGGAGGAAGTGGGGGACACTGAAGAAAAGAGTACCCTAGCCCCCTCTGGCCTAGTCCCCCCCACCATTCACCTTGCCCGGCTTGCCCCCACGAGGAACACCGATTCTTCCGACAGGGGGCAGCCCCAAACTTTCCCCGAAGCACTTACCAACTGGTCAACTGAGGCCTGGGGGGCGGCCGCCCCCCCCCCCCCACTAGCTGGCTGCCCGCCCGAGCCCAGGGTCCAGCTGTCAGGGCCCTGGCATCCAGCCCCCGCCCCGGGGCAGGGCCGAGCGGCGGAGGAGCGCTAGCCGCGCCCCCTCCTGGCTGCGCTCCCGGCTGGGCCTCTGGAGCCTGCCTCTCCCCCTCTGATGTAAACTGATATTTTAATTCTCTTACAAGGAATGGTGTTTAGAGAAATGACTTAACCGGATTACTCATCGTCTATAATGACTTGGCCTGGCTCCGAGGCTATTCCTAGACATGACGCTTGAGGCTTTGATTCCTTCTCTCTTTTCTTTTGCTACCTTTTTTTTTTTAATACCAAGAAATTACAGCCTTGTGCCCGCGGCGGCCCCGCCCCTACATGCCCCTCGCACGGCATCCTGGGAGACGTAGTTCTATCCTAGCCGGCCTGCCGCGCCGCACCCCTGGCTTCCCGCATCTCCGCCGGGTGCCGGCGAGCGGCGGGGTCCAGCTTGGGAACCTGCCTGTGATAAGGGACCCTACAGCAGAAACCCCTGTTGTGCGGTGATTGGGAAAGTCACTTAACCTGCACATGCCTTGGTTTACTCCTCTGTCAAATGGGAGACAGTATACACCACAGGGTTGAAGGGACAAGTGGGATCTTGCTTTAAGTAAAGAGGCCGCACACACCCCACGTTTTAAGAAGTCTTTGTCCTGTGCCTATGTACTGACCTCCAGTCTACTTACCACTTTGTATTGCAGAGTGACGCAGAGAACCAGGCTTTAGTTATTCCCGTCCCTGGGGCTTAATAGGGTCCTCCCACGCAGTCAGCTTTTCCTTACCCCTTACTGTTTGCGGATGAGCCTCCGAACTTGTCCAGCACCAACTCTCTGCTCCTCGACGCCCTTGGCTGTAATATGGGGATAAATATAGTGTCCACATCACAGGGCAAATGAAATCATCGAGGTAAGACGCTTGGTGTAAAGTCTCATAAACACTGGCCCAAAGCATTGCACTCTCCTAGCGCCAGGCTGGGGCTCAGAAGCCGTGAAGAAGGGACGGCTAATTCCCTGCAGCCTATGAGATTGACAAGGCTACATCTTCGGATCCAAAAGATCAGGACTTTGTTCTGGTTGTGCTTATGTCCTCAGTGTCTAGCCCAGTGCTGGTACCCAGTCAGACCAAGTGTTGGATGAATGAGTAAATCAAAGATTACCCCTGCTTTCCAGAGGAGGGAGCTGAGGCTCCAACAGGTCAAGTGACTTGCCCAAGGCCACATAGCTGGGCTGTCTGTGTAGGGATACAAACCCCCATTTTTTCTCTTTGTTGTCCCCCTCCTTCCCAACACAGGGGAATCAGCTTTCACCCTGCAGGCCCAGGAAGGGCAGAATCTCAGGTTTCCACCCTGTTAGGCCCTTGTGGGGTGGAGGAGCTCCCAGCCCAGGCCTGGCCCAACACAGGAAGTTTCTCCCCATTCAGCTGAAGGGCAGGGTTAAGAGATGGGGGTATGGTGGGGGGTCAGAGGAAATGAGCAGCTGACTGTAGACATGGCTCCCTATGTAGGCAGAGCTGGGGAAGCTAGTTTTCACGTGCCCTGGGGGAAAGTGGCCAACTCTCTTCCGGCTGGAAGTTGGGCCCTTGGCGATCTCAGTGTTGGCTGGATCCCTGTGCCAGCACCACACCTCCTCACTCCTTCACCCCCAGCAGGTCCCCAAAGGCTGAAAGCTATTCTTGGCTTTTTCTAAAAGAGGCATTTGAAGGCATGAGCCAATTTTTTCCATTCCTGAGCTTGGGTATCATCTATTTCGGGCGTTTGTTGTTTTCCATGAGTTGCAATGCCACTGTGAAGCCGGCCTTTCCTGGACAGCTAGCACGAGGGAGCGAAGCAGGAGCAAGGCGGGGCCAGGGCCAGCAGTTAAAAATACTTCCCGCTTCATTTCTTCTTTGAAAACAAAGCCCTGGGGGCCTTTTGCAACTGCTGAGCCTGGGAACAGAGCTTCCCAGGGCAAAAACTGGCTGTGCGTTGTTTCCTGAGTGAGCTGGATGGGTTCATGTGGGTCCCAGAAGAAGCAACATTGACATGCTGTGTGACCTTGTGCAACACACTTAACATCTCTGGGCCTAGTGGCCTCCTCGCTAAAATGAGGCCAGGTGGACAGATCTTGAATGGGCCCTCCAGCTCCGAGAGCTCCAGAATGAGAAGCACCTCCAGGGCCAGGTTTTCTTCCTAGAACTGGGCCAGCAAGGGGTGCTGTGAGTTAGGAGTTAGGAGAAGGCAGCTTTTAGCTTTAGCTCAGTCTCTGGGAACACTTTGTGAGCTTTGGGCCCTGAAAGTGTCCTAAGGTGGTCCTGAATGTTCTCAGAGGGTTCATGTAATTGAAAAAAAAGATTAAACACCATCAAAGAGGGAGTTAAATAAAGGCACCGTGGTAGATCCACACCAAGGCATGCAGCGCAGGAGTTTTGAGACAGGCAGATCTGTGTTCTGACATGGAGAGATCTCCAAAATCTGTTGTTGGAAAAAAGGCAAGACTGGAACAATTAGAATTGTATCATTTGTTTAAAAACACACATAAAACAAAGCTAAATATTTTTCTACACCATGGATGCATATATTTATGAAAATACATAGGGAAGGTTCTGGAAGATTTTACCCAATCTGATAATAGTCCTTATCTCTGGGGCAAGGAGAGAAATTATTTTAGAGTGGTGTCAGAGAGGAGTGATTTGTTTGTAATGTTTTACAGGAAGAATGCACTTATTAGCGGGGTTTGTTTGCTTGTTTGTTTTTACTGACACACGGAGTGACACCAAGACATTGACGGGCTAGGTGACTCCTCTCAGGCTGTCCTGGGCTGGGATCCTCTGGGCAGAGGGTGCAGCGGGAGGGGGGCTGTGCGCGGGAGCTGGAGGTGTGTGACATAGAGGCTGGAGCAATGGAAGTGTTTATACTTTTAGGGAGGCAAATGGAGAAGTTGTTCCTCTGCAAGATTTATTGGCCATTGTAAATTACATTCTATTGCAAACAGTTGCCTCAGGAGGCAATTAAATTTAGATCATATTGTTCTCAGGTTGGCAGAGGCAGGCGTTGACTTGCTGAGGCTTTGCACAACAGCCACTGTCTGTAAGAGTGTGGTCGGCTGCCTGGATGGCAGAATAACCCTATTCCTTGGTGGGATGAGCTGCTGCTTTGTAAAGTAGTGAGTTCCTTGTCAGAGGGGGTATCTAATCCGGGAGGGAGGATCTGCCCAGACTGTGTCCCTGAGGGGAGCAGGTAGGTCTCTATCCCGAACCTTAGGCAATCAATCCTTATAGAATGGGCGAAAGTGGGACTAGAAAGGCCATTCAGCTTCCTGATGGCATTCTATTGTAGTATCTGCCACCCCACCACAGCCTCAGCTGTCCTGGAGAGTTTGTAAACGGGGACGTGGGGCACAGTATTACAATCATCATGATAACAATTGTTCTGGGCAGTCACTAAATATTGTCAAGGATGTGTCTGTTACTAAACCTACGGGCACTGGCTCTTACAGACCACCCCATTATGAGGGAGACAGGGGAGCTCACCTGAGCCTGTAAGAGCTTCCCTTCCAGGGTCACCAACCTGCAGCCCTCGTCCATTTGTTTAGGGTGACAGGTGGACAGTAGTGGGTCCGAAAAAGTTTGGTGGGTGCCGGGTTATGAGCGCTCCTCAGCCATCTGAATTTCAAGTCTGCACCTCACTCCTGGATTCCAGGACTCAGTTCAAGCTACTGGTGGACGTTTTGCTGGCCCATCACTTCCTCACGAGCGCTATGTCTTCCCCTTACGCTCGCTCCTCCTCAGGCTGTGGTCCCTGATTCTGTTAATGGTGCTGCCAAGGAATGGCTGAGGGGGTGGTTAAGGAGGCCTTTCTGGAGCTCCAGTGCCTGGATTTAGCTCAGGCTCTGCCACTTACCACTTGTATCACTTGAGCCAATTAACCTCCTAGAGCCTCAGTTTGACCCTATAAAATGGGGACAATGATGACGGGAAATACCTAGAGTTGTTATAATAGAACTAATCAACAAAAAATATTGTGAGGGCCTACTACGCGTTACGAACGGGGTTCAAGTCCTAGCTAGTCAAATGTTGAGATCTTAGCCTCTATTTTTTCAAATTGTGGTAAAATATATGTAACATAAAATTTACCATTGTAACCATTTTTAAGTGTACATTTCAGTGGCATTAAGTACATTCAGGCCACCATCCATTGTTACTTTTTCATCTTGCAAAACTGAAACTGTACTTATTAAACAACTCCCCATTCCTCCCTCCCCCGAGCCCTGGGCAACCATCATTCTACTATTTGTCTCTATGAATTGGACTCTAAGTACCTCATATAAGTGGAATATAACAGCATTTGTCCTTTTGTGTCTGGCTTATTTCACTGAGCATAGTGTCTTCGAGGTTCATCCATGTAGCACATGTCAGAATTTCCTTCCTTTTCGAGGCTGAGTGATACTCCCATTATATGGACATACCACAGTTTATCCATTCATCTGTCCATGTCCATGGTTGTTCCCACCTTTGGCTGTTGTAAATGATGCTGTGAGACCTTGGGCTCTCAAAGGCGAGCCTCAGTTTCCTCTTCTGTGCTGCGCAGCCATCTAACTAACTCCTCCCTTCGGTGGAAGCTGACGCAGCCGGCTCAGCAGCTCCTCTGGTGCCCATCCCACCCTAACCTCACCCTCAGCTCCCCAAGCAGGGGTCATGCCCCCTCGTTGGAATGCTTTGTAGCTGCCAGTCTCTGTCCTTGCGACATTTATGGACATTGGCCACAGTGGGCAGGCTTCCTGCCCCAAGGGTTTTTAGGACCCCAGGGAACTTTGACCAAAGGACTTACTTGCTAGTTTGGGCTGGGGGCCTTGTTTAGCTAACACCAACCACCTCTACTTCTGTGTTGGTCTGGGTGGGAGTTGGAAAATACCCATGACCCAGTTCAAGTCAAAGTCAGAAGCACTTTGCTCACCCCACTCTGCCCCAGTGCCCTACTGACGAGCAAGGAGGAATTTTCCAAGACTAGTTTTGGAACTAGTCTTGAGGCACAGGCAGCAGTGATTCCTGGGTGTCCTGCCTCAGCCCCTCTAGGCGAAGAGCCTACTTCAGGTACCTGGGTCTCAGAGCCCGGGGAGACGGAAAGCTCACTACAACTCCCAGAGGCCCCCGGGCTCAGGGGGCGGCCTCCGCCCCCGCGCGGAAGAATTGGGCCCACCAACCGGAGCCCAGAGCGGGGCGGGGGCGGTGCCCGGGCGGGGCGGGGCGGGACGGCGGGGAGGCGGCAGGCTTGCGGCGCCTCGGGCCAGTTGCGCGGAGAGCGCGGGGTCGGAGAGCCGGGCGTGCGGAGGGCCTCGGGCGGGCGCCGAGGGACCTCGCCGGGCCATGGGTAAGCGGCTCCGTGACCTGTCCCGGGACGGGGCTGGGGGCCCCGCAGAGGGGGCGAGGTTGCCCTGCCAGATCCCCTCCGGGCCCTCGTGGCTGTCGGGGCCGCTAGGAGGGGCGGAGCGGGGCCGGGGGTGGACTCCGGGGCGAAGGCGCCGGCGACCTAGCCCGGCCTGGGGCGCCAGCGCCCTTCGCCCTGTGCGGGAGGGGTGAGGCTGGGTGTCGGCGCACACTCTTCGAAAAAAAGGAGAGACAAAAAGTTCTGGCGGCCAGGGGCTTCCCGGACGTTTATCTCGAAACTCTTTTTGTCGTCTTTTGGCTGAAATTTACCAAGTCCTATACGGTTCTGTCATCCCACTTCCTGCTGTGGTTTCAATCTCGAGCTGGTCTCAGCTAATTTGTTGTGACAGGCTGTCCGCAGCAGTTTCTCTGCCTCCCCGCCCCCATTTGCCCCCCCGCCCCGCCCCATCCCCGGGGTTCTCAGAACTCGCCGGCGCCGCCGAGAAGAGGCACCGGGGTCCCTGGGCGCGCGCGGGGCGCTTTCCACTGCGGCCGACGTTTCCTGAAAGTGACTCTGCGCGGGTTTTGAAGAACTTGCTCAACGCACTTTGAAGAATCAACTGTTCCTCTTTCAGCAGAGGGGTGTTCTGATCCTTCGGCGGTTACCGGCTTCCCATCCCCTACCCTTTCTCTTTCTCTTTTCTCTTCCCTTTTCTCTTTTCCTCTCCGTTCTCTCTTATTCTTGTCTCCTGTCCATCCTCTTCTGCCCCCTGGCAGGAAAGAGGTAGCTTCCCTCTTTGCTGTCGTCTTCTTTCTTATGTTTTTCTTCTCTTTCCTCGGGTCCCCAGAAGGGACAGGGTGGCGGCCCCGGGAGTGATGGGGGGTGAGAGTTGAAGCTCAGGCAGCGAGTGTGCGAGGAGAGATGTTTGGCTTCGCGCTCGGCCGGCCGGAGCTGCGGAGTGGCCGCATCTCGGTCCCTCCGCAGAGTGTCCCGGGGGGGCGCCCTCAGGCGGGATTCAGGTCCCCCAGCCCCGCCGACGTGGGTGGGAGGGTGGCGGGGCTTTCCAAGCGCCGGACCGCGAGGGCTCAGGGTGCAGGTCCGGGGGCACTGCGCTGGCCGGGCCCAGCGGCCCTTTGTTTGCAGGGTGGTTTGCCGGCCGGGAGGAGTCTGCGGGGCCAAGGGGAGGCTAACAGGTGCTTCCCGCCCCCTCCGGAGGACCACTGTTGGTGTCAGCGTCTCTGCGCCTACATGCCCGCCGCGGCAACGGAGGGGTGGGAGATGGTGTCTAGAGAGTCTGGCCCCAGAGAGTGGAGTTCCAGACTCCACCAGAATCCTGGGCACCCGCCCGGGGCTAGAACTCGGAGTGGCAGAGGTAGGAAGGACCTCAGAGGATCAGGCCCTCTTTCTTTGATATCCAGTCAGAGAAACTGAGGCTCAGAGTGAGGTCTGGCAGTGAGGGAGAGGCAGGCCTCCAACACCTCTCCCCTCCCTCTTGCTTTCCTGTTACCTGGTGGTAAACTGGCCAGGTACTGCCCACACTCCCTGGTAGGCCCTCGGGGTCTCTGGGTGTGGGGGTGGGCGGTGGAAAAGCAGTAGGCCATGGCGTGCCCCAGGCAGCAGTTAGGCAGCCTTCCTCCCATCCTGGCTGTGTCTCTGCTCTTGGGCCATGTCTTGGACAAGCCACGGTGGAATGGGAACCTGGAATATAGTTCATGGGGACATAGGAAACCATCCATAGGTGGAACTGTTACTGTTACCAATACCTCCCAGACTTGGAGAGACAGGACAGTGGGGAGTCAGCCTAGTCCGGAATAGGGTCTTTTAGGACATACCAGAGCTGGCAAAAGGGGGACAGGCATCCCAGAGGAGTTATGAGATGGTAGTCTTACATTTGGAGCCCCCATGACCCCTCCCTTTCTATATTCCTCTCAAGACTGTCATCTTGGCCCCCACTGCCTCAAACCCTGCGTCCCCCATGCCCTGGCTGGGACACTGAGGCAGGGCTGGGGCAGAAGCTGGACCCTGTGCCTTCAGGGGTCCCATGTCCCGCTCGGCTGTCCTCAGTGCTGGCTGGAGCACAGCCCCTTGCAGTTCCTCCCTCCCCAAACTGCCCCCTGGAGAGAGCTCCACGCCGAGCCTCCTCTGCCAGGCAGCCGGCTCCTGGGCCACAGAGAGGACGGGCCGCCTCAAAGGCTGTCTTTGTTTCAGCTCCGGCTCAAACTAAGAGAAACTTAAGCCAACAACCTCGGGCGAGGTGGGGCCGTTTCTGCTGGTTGTTATTGGGACTGCCCTTACCATTATTGTCGTAATTGACGCAGTGCTCCCAGTGGGTGACTTTTCATGAAAGGAAGTGTTACTTCCTTCCCATCACACCAAGGGTGAATGGGGCGGGTCGGCCGAGAGAGGAGGGGGGAGGGAGGGAGCGGGAAAGGGAGGGAGGGAGAGAGAGAGCGAGGAGATACCTATAGGCGGTGCAGTCTGGCACTAGGTCTCTGACAGGCTCTGTGGCCTTGAACTAGTCACAGCCCAAGCCCCTCTCTGTACCGGGAGCATCTGAGAGCAAGTAGCTCATACTGCACCCCTGTGGCTGTTTATGGAGCACCTGTCCCCTGCCCCCACAGTGCTCTGGACGGTGAGACACAGAGGGGAGTGAGCAGGACAGGCAGACCTCAGATCTCCCTGTGGGGGATGTGTGCACACGCACACACTTGGCTGTGGTTTGTGTGGGAAGCCTTATTTCTCACTTTGTTCTTAGAACATCGGATGCATGGGGGTCCAGCACACCCACCTATGGATGGGGAAACAAGCAGTAATGAAGCAGTGGCTGATTTGGTGAAAGATGCACCTCTTTGGAGACAGAGCCCCTTCCTGTCTCTCCTACCCCACGCCTATCTGATTTCAGCTTCTCAGCAGAGGCAAACCCACTCGGGGCAAGAAGCAAGCCCACACCCTTTGAGCAGATAAGGAGCTTGGGGACTCCCTGCTTCCATTAAAAACCCTAGATCTCAGGGTTCAGAGCCTTGGGACAGTCAGATTGCACTGGTTCTGAATCCCAGCTTTGCCACTAGGAAGCTGCGTGACCTCAGGCGAGTTATTGAACCTCTGGGATCCTTATGTGTTGTATCTGTAAAAAGGGGGACATAGTATCCATTGGGTGGCTAGATTCTGTGAAGCAGTGTCCAAAAATGCCTAGTCCAGGGCCCACCAGGAGCACTGATTGGAGGTGGTGGAGTGTATGGTACGGAGAGGGAAGTAGGGAATGGCTTGAGAACAAGCAGCCTTCGGGGAGCAGCCTCTTTTGGAGTTAGTGACTTAAACCAACCTGTTCACTGCTGTGGTTTTCGGACCTGGGTGTTAAGCTTGACTTCAACACAAGCCGTGGAGTTAAACAGAAATCAGGTTCCCAATGCCAGAAGGGCCTTGGGCATTCCCCCTGCCCAGCACTCTGCCGCCCCTCCTCACTGCCCAGTGAGGCACTGGGTCACCAGGGGTCAGGGGCTTATATCCTGGCCCAACCAGCAGCCCCCTGTCCTCTCCCTAACAGCGGCAGGAGGAAACCTCAGCAGCTGTGGACCAAGTCCTACTGTAGGTTACCAAAGCTTTCTCACACTATTATCTAGCTGCACAAAACCTGAGGAATAAGCTCAACAGGAAACACACAGGGCCTTTAAGAAGGAACATCTGAGGACAGCAAGGGGAGACCTGAATCTGTGGAGATGTGCAGTCCTGAAAAAGGAAGATGCCGTATCAGAAAGGTGTTACTTTTCTTCAAAGTAATTGCTAAATTTAAATGCAATTCAACCAAAACCCCAGTGGTTTGTTTTCTTTTTTTAAGGGAATGTGATAAAATTATCCTGAAGTTCAGAAAAAAATGATTTAAAAAGACTAATGATGGGGGAACTTGTCCTCTGGATAGTAAGCTGTTTTACAGTTAAAACAGTGTGCACCAGTGCCGGCCTACCACAGTGAATGAAACAGAACGGAAAAGTCCAGAAACAGTTTCAAATATATTCCTTATCAGCCTTTAGATTATGGGGAGAGTAGCATTTCAAATCATTGGGGGAAGGGAATCACTCAGTCTCTATTGGTACCACCTCACCACTGGGGGGAAATATGATTAAATCCCTATCTCACACCTTATAGATTCCAGATGTGTTCAAAGTAAACAATGAAATAATCATCACCATTATTATCATTATTGCTTCCTGGATGGAAAAAGCAAAATGGATCCACCTCCCCATTACAGTAGGGCATGGGAGGCTTTGTGGGCGAGAGCAGGACAGGAACTCAGTGGCTCCTGGCAGCGGCATTCACTCCCGAGCAAGTGGGACTCTCCTGCCTCTTGCAGGCTGGATGTGGCTGGGAGCCTGGGATCGCTGGTCCCTAAGCCGCTTCCCTCCCCTGCAGAGCCAGGAGAGCAGCCCAGCCCTGTGTCGGCTGCATTGGAAGGTGGGAGAGCTGGGAGCCTGGCAGGCAGGGGTCTCAGACTTAGTTTTCCTAGCAGAACCCTTTTCCAAATGAAGATTATCTGGAACCCTGGTCTACAAATGACTGGGGAAGGGAGGGTTTAGGGGAGCCAGGGACAGGACAGAGGGCTTCCTGGAAAAAGGGGTGCTCTCCCTCAGCTAAGGCTGTGGAAGCAGGGGGCCCAGGAGGCCCTGCCAGGGCAGAGAGCATGCTAGCTAGCCTGGTTGGGAGAGGAGGGAGGCTGAGTTCATTTGGGGACTCAGCTGGACACAGAGATAAAGAGAGCGTTTCCCTTTGTGGCTCTAGGCAAGAGCCCGAATCCTTTTCCTGTCTGGGGTTAAACAGCTCAGATTGGTGACCTCCTTTCCAGGTAATCTGAGTACCCGACTCCAGGAGGTTTCCCTCAGTGTGGCCCAGGCAGAGCTCACCGACTCTGGAACCAGGCAGAAGGGACAGAGGTCCTCAGGCCCGGTGGCTCTCAAACTGGCTGCCCTTTGAGATCCGCTGGGGAGCTTTAAACTCTGATGCCCCTTGCAGAACCTTAAATCAAACTGGGGCGGGGGGTGGGGGACACAGTCATCAGTGTCCTTAAAATGCTCCCTGGTGATTCTAATGGGCCCTGGTCCTACCACCTTATTCTTTGGAGGCCAAGGGTGCAACTTGCAGGGGCACGTAGCAAGCTTGCAGGCAGGCTCCAGTGAGAAGCCGCCGTAACACCCCATGGAGGACTCAGGATGGAGAGAGTCCTTTGAAGCTGGACCGGGGGAAAGAAGGCAGAGAGGGTGTGAAAACAGGGTGGGTGGGCAGCAAGGAGAAGAGCTGATGGAAGCAGGTGCGCCAGTGACCCGGGAGACTTCACCAATTTGGGGGCAGTGAGCAAAGGACTCAAGGGTCTTTCTCTCCCGTTTCGCAGAAGTGAAGACTGAGGCACAGAGTCACCCGAGAACTCAGGAAGAAAGGCATCAGCCTGCTGGGCGGGGTGGGGGATTCAGTTGTTAACACTTAGTTATTTCTGGATATTGACCATGTCTTGATTGGTCAGAAGCCAGCCTGAGAGGAAGGCCCGAGTGTCTTTCTTTTTGACAAGCTTTCGCATGGGTTTCTCCTCCAGGCTTATTTGGACTCTCCATCAAGGCTCTGCAAATCCTGGTGGTAACAATAGCAGCCACAGTGGTGGCCAGGCCCGACCACTTGGCCTGGTGGTCAGACAGACCTCGTTTTGAGCCTGGGTCTCCTAGGAAGCCTCTCTGGCTTCAGTTTCTGCCTCTTTAACATGAGCTCCCTCCTGGGACTAAATAAGAGCGCATACGGGGAAGAGCCAGGGCCCCCCCGGCAGGAACCAGGCGGCGCAAGCCCTTGGGTGAGCAGCTACTGAAGGGGACGTGTGGCCAGAGGCTCTGGCCTCGGGGGTCACGCTGGTCTGGGTTTATGGTTGTTATGGAGATGCTTTTTCTCTCTAGGACAGGAGGGGACTCACAGGTGCCAGCAGGAAGGATTTCCTGAGCTGGAGCAAATCAGGAGAATAGGACCGTTCACACGAGGCTAACAAAAAGGAAAGGCGGGTTAGAAGGAAAGAGAGGGTGATCTGAGACGTGGGCTCCGGGGCACGAGCTCAGGTGCCCTGCCCGTCCGTCAGCGCGCCTGAGGCCGGTTCCCCGTTCCGGGGGTTTTTGCGGGTTTCTGCAGCCATCAGCTCATGGCTGCCCTCAGTAAAATCCAGCCCTACCCCATGCAGGTTGTTGGGAGACTCGCTCCCTCTCCCTGACACCTGGCACCCACTGTGCGGGGTGCTGGCAGGCCTCACTGAACTGGGGCGGTGGGCAGGAGTGCTGTGCTCGGCTGGGGGCTGAGAAGGGCCGCGCAGAGGAAGTGGCTTGTCAGGTGAGACCTGAAGGGTTACCAGACCCTTGCGGGTGGGAGGAGTAAATGGCCTCATTAGGGGCAGTTAGAGTTCTGCGGGCGCCCCTGGAAAGATCCGATGTTTCATAACCAGGAGCTTCCAGTCTTCTCGATGATTCCTGGAGGATCCAAGCACTGCCCTGGTGCCTTCGGACTCACAAACACGGGAACCTCAGCCGCTTTCCCAGTTCGGCTGAGGTGCTGTGAAAACGTTCTGCCTGAGTGTGGGGCAGGTTTTGGAGACAGGATTTCCCTGAGCACCACAGCCCTACCCTTCACCCTCCTCTGACTTGACCCCGGGTGGTTTAGGGTTTCCCTCCCTCCCTCAACGTGGGTAGCTGGCTGGAACAGAGGAAGGAACAGCAGCAGGCGTGGGGCCCGGTTGGGGGTGAGCCCCGCAGAGAGGAGGGAGGGCAGAGTGGGCCACCAGGGTGAGCCCGTATTTGCGTGTGGAGGGCCAGCTTGCGTGCAGTCAGGAGCCAGGGGGCAGAAGGAAGAAGTCGCTTCCCACCTGGCAGGTTCTGATGGAGGACGGGAGGACCCACCACCTCTCCTGGAGGACCTCTCCTCACTGCCTGTTCTTCAGGCCTGCATCTCAAGTGCTCTCTCTCTCCCTCCCTCCCCTATCCCCCTCCCCTTTGCTCCTCTCCTTGCAGCACCTCCTGTCAAAGCGAAAAGGAAACAGTCAGAGGAGGGTGATCCCCTAGACCCATCTGTGTCCCCCCAACCCGATGCTGAGCAGAGCAGAAGCCAGAGCCCTGTCCATCTGGAGGTGAGTTGGGCGACCCCTGGGGAGCCTCCTCCCTGCCCTCCCCCCTCCCCTGTGCACAGCTTCCCAGGTGAACTTGGGGACTCCCCAAGCTCTCAGGAGGGTGTGTTCCCTACCTCCAGCCTGCAGAGCCAGGAGAGGGACCCAGCCCTGCGGTTTCGGGCCCGCATCAGGAGGTGTGGGAGCTGGGAGCCCGGGACAGGAGGACCCGCCCGTCACCCCTGGGAGGGGTTTCAGACTTAGTTTTCCTAGCAGAACCCTTTTAGCAAATGATTTGCCTGGAACCCTGATCAATAAAACAGATAAAAGCACTCTTTTAGGATAAGCCACACGTACATCCATGCATCCCTCCAAGTTCACAGCGTGGATATCAAAGTCACTCAGTAAGACCACTGAGGCCATTTTGGTGAGTGTAGTCTGAGAGGGAGCCATGGGTGACGTGGGTGACGTGGAGCACTGGCCTCAACATCCACTCCTTTTGGCCGCTTGCTTTGGTGGCACAGTCTGGAGTAAGAATCCTGATCCACGTAGAAGAGTAGCTGCAGATGCTAACAGTTCTTAACAGCTTGCGTGGAAGAGCGGATTCACGGGAAGAGCGGCCGTGAGAGTGCCTTCCTTCTGAGGCCTGCACCAGACCAGCTGCCGGGGGCCCCCCATAGGTTACGGTTTCTTAGGTGACTCGTGAGTTCGTGTGCCATTTGTTATCAGGGGTCAGAAACACTGCAATGGTACTCGAATATTTGGGGAACACACGGCCCTCTGTATTGTTCCCGGCCCCGATGACTTACGTCCTTCCGGTGTTTGGGGCCTCCCCATCCAGGACCTGGGAGCTGTCTGTTCTCCAAGCCCTGGGTCCCAGCCCAACCATACCCCTCTGCCCTGAGCCACCAACCAAATGAATAGCCTTGGCAGAAATTGCCCCTCTGGAAGCAGAAACCGAAAGTCCTGCGCATCTGACAGCGGGGTGTCAGGAACCCGGGATGGGGCTTCGCCGCCCTGGATGCAGCACGCAGACTGGCGGCTCAGAGAGGCAGCCCACCACGGCAAAGGCTCGGGGGACACGCGACCCCGCAGTGCCAGAAAACACCGGGCACTTTGTTCCTTCGGCTTTGACCACAGTCTGAGGCCGCCACCAGGAGCTCACAGTCTGGTAGAGGAGCTGAGATGCAGACACAGCAAATCTAGAGCAAGGCAGAGAGGCGGTCTGTGCCTGCAGAGAGCCCGAGAAGCTGCGGGGCTGCTCCGCTGGCCGTCGCTGGAGCCGGGCCCCGGTGGACCCTGACCGTGGGTCCTGGGCGCTAACAGCTGACGGCTGTACCTTTCTGATGCCAGACACAGGCACTCCAGCCCAGAGCTGTGAGCTGGGCGCCGGGGGCCTGCTGCTTCCTGTGGGAGCCTGGGGCTGGGGGCCGCACCCCCCTCCCGCCCCAGCAGCCAGCCGTTCCGCCTGTCCCCAGCCACCCACCAACTGGGGGCTCACCCCAATGCCTCCTGTTCTTTCCCCAGGACTCCCCCGAGGCAGGCGGGGAGCGGGAGGAGGAGCAGGCCTTCCTGGTCAGCCTCTACAAGTTCATGAAGGAGCGACACACGCCCATCGAGAGGGTGCCCCATCTCGGCTTCAAGCAGAGTGCGTCCCTGGGGTGCAGGCAGGGAGGGGGAGCCCGGCAGGGGGTCCCATCCAGGCAGGGTGTCGGGCAGGCACCTCCACTCTGGGCAGCCCTGGGCGATGCCAGCCGACAGGGGTTGCACACAGAAAGGACCCCCCACCCCAGGCGCAGGGCTGCAGTGGGTGGGGCCGGATTTCTGTCCTCACCGGCCACCGGGCCCCCAGTGCTCGGGGCCTGGCCCAGCCATCCATTGCGGTGGCCCTGTCCGGGCGCTTGCTGGTTCCGTGCCCACCTGACAGGTCCATGGGAATGGGCTGCTGGCTGCCCCTTCCTCCCACAGAGACTGACAGGGGCCCTGCCCTCTCTCTTCTCCAGTTAACCTGTGGAAAATCTACAAAGCAGTGGAGAAGCTGGGGGCCTATGAGATGGTAAGGAGGGGACCTCTGAGTCCTCAGCATGTGGCATCCCGCAGCCCATCCACACTGTGCCATGTGGGGACCCGGGGAGGAAGAGCCTTGTCTGGGGACAGAGCTGTCCTCACAGCCAGACAGGAGGAAGAGACGGGGTCCCAGGTCCTGCCGCTTCCGCAGCTCTCCTGCATGCTGTGCGGGGGGAGGCCTGTCTTGCCCACTGGTACTTTGCTGCTCACAGCAAGTTTTCCTGTCTTCCCATCTGTTCTGTCTGCCCCGTGCCCCCGTGCCGGGAAAGCTGCGGGGCCAGCAGTCAGGCGGCGGCCCCTGGGAGGGAGACCGGGCTAGCGGCCAGGGGAGCCCCCCTTCCTCCCAACCTCACCCCCACCCCCTGCTGCTGGAGAAGCAGCTGCAAAACTGCAGTCCTTGCCCCCATCCCTGCCAAGTGGGGGCCTGGAGCTGCCAGGACGCCCCCCCCCCCCGCCAGGGGAGCACGCGCTGCTCGTGCCCTCACGTGGTGCCCTTGCAGGTGACGGGCCGCCGCCTCTGGAAGAACGTGTACGACGAGCTGGGGGGCAGCCCGGGCAGCACGAGTGCGGCCACGTGCACACGCCGCCACTACGAGAGGTACGGCTGGGCGGAGACCCCGGCTCCAGGACCCTTCAGCCCCGAGTGGGGCCGGGAGCGGGGTGTGGTGGGCACACACCACGAGCTGCCTGAGCGGTGTGCGCTGTGCTCATCCCAGCCCGGAGCTCTGCGAGGCGGCCGGGCTGCGGGCCCCGGGGGCCGGCAGGGGTGTCCCCGGTGCGGGGAGGCCGGGTGGGCCCAGACAGCTGGGAGGCGTGGCGCGTGCCTCCAGGCCTGCCTCCTGGTGTACACGCGGGCCTCCTCCTCAGGCTGGTGCTCCCGTACGTGCGGCATCTGAAGGGGGAGGACGACAAGCCGCTGCCCCCGTCCAAGCCCAGGAAGCAGTACAAGATGGCCAAGGAGCCCCGGGGGGATGACGGGGCCCCTGAGAAGCCGAAGAAGGCCAAGGAGGAGAAGTGGTTGGACCAGGTAAGGCCTGAGCCCGCCTGGGGCCACCAGCAGACGCTGGGCCTCCCTCTCCCTGCCCGCGCCATGGATGCAGAGCTCCCTGCCGGGGATACCCAGAACCTGCTCTGAGGGCAGATCGGCCGGGGGGGGGGGGGGGCGGCAGGGGGCTGCTCAGGGGCAATGGTTGCGCAAGTTCAAATGAGGGGCCACGTCGGGTCTGAACTCCAGTCTGCACCTTGGTCACCAGGCCCTGTGTCCTGATGCCAGGCTGTGTCTGTTCAGAGGCCAGGATGCCTTTGGGGAACTTCTCACAGAGGCTTCTGGGTACGCCTCTGCGCCCCTGCTGCCATGGGGTCCTCCCTGCCACCCCCCCACCCCCCGTCAGGGCACACGGCTCACAGCCAGCACTGAGGCATGGCCTTTTCTCCTTCTAGATGGTGCCTGGAAAGACGAAAACCGACGCCGCCCCTGACCTGGCGTGGCTTCCCAGCCAGGAGCCCCCCCGGGAGGGCCCGGAACAGCCAGGCCCGGCCCTGGGGCCCTCTCTGCCCTTCGTGGGTGCCGGAGGCTGTCCTGAGGCCTACAAGCGGCTCCTGGCCACCTTCTACTGCAAAGGAGCCCACGGCATCATGTCTCCACTGGCCAAAAAGAAGCTCCTGGCCCAGGTGAGCAAGGCAGAGGCCTTGCAGTGCCAGGAGGAGGGCTGTCGCCATGGGGCAGGCAGTCCCCATGGGGACCCCCAGGCATCCCCAGCTGTTCTCGTGCCGGGAAGTCCGCAGAGCCCGGGAAGGCCAGCTGAGAACTCCAGGCACCGGCTGACCCCTCAGGAGGGATTACAGGCCCCTGGTGGCAGCCTCAGGGAGGAGGCTCAAGCGGGTCCCCGCCTGCCAGCCCCCATCTTCACTGGCTGTTTCCATGCGTACCCCACTGAGGTGGTGAAGCCTGTCAGCCAGCACCCCCGGGACTTCTTGCCCAGTTTTAAAGATGGGGTGCTCTTGGGGCCTCCTGGCAAAGAGGAGGGCCTGGCGGTGAAGGAGCCCCAGCTGGTGTGGGGCGGGGACGCCAACCGCCCGTCTGCATTCCATAAAGGCAGCTCTAGAAGGGGCAGCCCCTACCCCAAGCCCAAAGCCTGCTGGGTGTCCCCCATGGCCAAGGTCCCTGCCGAGAGCCCTGCTCCCCTCGCTACCTTCCCTAGCAGCCCAGGCCTGAGCAAGAAGCGCAGCCTGGAAGAAGAGGGCTTGGCCCATGGCGGCAAAAAACTGCGGGCTGTGTCTCCCTTTCTTAAGGAGGTGGACACCAAGGAGTGTGGGGCCAAATCCATGGGGTCTGGCTTGGCCGTGTCCTGCCTGCTGGGCCCAGCGCTGGGGCCTGCCCTCCCCGAGGCCTATAGGGGCACCATGCTGCGTTGCCCGCTGAACTTTGCCGGCACCCCGGACCACTTAAAGGGCCAGGCCACGCTCCCCTTCAGCCCCCTGGTCATCCCTGCCTTGCCGGCCCACTTCCTGGCCACGACAGCGCCCTCCCCCATGGCCACGGGTCTGATGCACTTCCCCCCGGCGTCCTTCGACAGCACCCTTCGCCACAGACTTTGCCCAGCCTCATCTGCATGGCACGTGCCACCTGCCACCACCTACGCAGCACCCCACTTCTTCCACCTCAACACCAAGCTTTAGGTCCGAGCCCCAGTGCTGTGCTGTGCAGGGTCTGAAATGGCCTGTGCTGGGGGGGCACTGCCCGGGGTCTGGGCTGGAGCCTAGTGCCCAGGAGAGCTTGGCTGTGCGCAGTGCAGGAACGCGCCCCTGTCTGGGCGGCCTGGCACAAAGAGGGAGGCCGTGGGAAAACCGGGTTTGTCTCAAGGAAGCAGCCTAAGCCCGGGGCCCCAGTTGTTGCGGGGCATCGGGAGAAGACAGTGCCCGGCTGGCAGCCCCCAGCTAGGTTCCCAGAGTGGAAGCCAGGAACGTGCTGAAGGGCTGAGACGCTGGGTAGCAGCTTGAGGTATCCAGGCTGCCCATGGAAAATCCAATAAAAGACCAACGTGAATCCACCTGGCCCTGAGGTGTGCATGGTGCGGACCTTCCCGGGGGCAGGGGAGGCTGGGGCGTGCTCATGGCTGGGGGAGCCAAAGAGGGAGACCTACGAGCAGCCACTCAGATCTGAAATGCCCCCGCCCCCACCGAAGAGCGGGACCCAAAGCAGAACTCAGCCTCCTGTTGATACTTCAGCGGGTGGTGACCTTTATCCTGTGCCTTCTACCCACTTTCATAGGAGAGTCTCAGCACAGCTGCCTGTTACCTTCCTCATCATACAGGTGGGGGTCTGACGTTCAGAGAGGGCTGGCGACTTGCCCTTGTTCCCCCAGCAAGGAAGTGACAGCAGAGTTAGGCTCTGACTCCAGTATCCAGAGGACAAAAGCCACAGGACCCCGGTGAACGGTAGGATGAGCCCTGCAGCTGGTAGCAGCCCCCCTGGGGGCAGAGGGGGTGAGCAGGGAACCTGACTTGGTCTGTCTTGGTGATGGGCTCAC
Source organism: Phoca vitulina (assembly GCF_004348235.1). NCBI lineage: Eukaryota > Metazoa > Chordata > Mammalia > Carnivora > Phocidae > Phoca > Phoca vitulina. Next base: position 9,020,941 of record NW_022589715.1, on the reverse strand, counting down.
AGGGCTTGCTGCTGATTCCTCCCAAAGCCCCCATCCCACTCCCCCTCGCGTGCTGCACAGAGATGGACCAGGATGTTCTTGGCGGGGGAGGCGCCAAGAGGCAAAGGGGAGTGAAGCAGCCAGGATCTTGGCCTGGGCATCTGCGTTCTCAGCCACGGTTGCTCTGGGGGCTCAAACCCTGCAGCCTAACACCCTCCTTCCTAAGGCTCTGTTTGGGGAGCAGGGGGGGCCATCTGTCTCAGTAGGAGGGAGGTAGGACCCCTTTCCGAGGCTTCCCTCCCCTCCCCAGGCTGCCTGTTCTCCCTGCCAGGCGCCACAGCCTGAGGCAGTCTGATGGATGCAGGGGTAGTAGGTGTGGGGCCAGGCCCCCAACCGCCAGCCTCACATTGGTCAGCGGTGGCCTTTGACCTCCCCCGCTGGAACTTGCCCTGCCTACTGAGACACTCAGGAGCTCAGGCCATGGGAGGGGCAATCTATGTGATGACAGCCACCCCCCCCCCCCCCCGCCCTACACAGTTAACGGATGAGTAGGCTGAGGCCAGGGATGGGCTCTATTTGCCCAATGCCACCACTGAGTAGGACAGAACCTGGACCAGGGCACACACAACATATCTAGCACCAGGGGGTGGGCTACCCAGGCTAAAGGCATCCCATCCAGCCGCCTCTTGCCTCCAGCCTCCGATTCTGGAAGCTGCCTGTGGAGGGGGAGCTCAGATGGGGCACAGGCCGGGGCCAGCGATGGGGTAGCCAGAGGGTGGCAGTCACCGTTCTTGGCTCTGCAGGGGGGTCCCCCAATTCCCCACCTCCCTCCTGGGCAATGCCAGGTTGCAGCCCGAGTAGCTACCTGACCTCCAGTCCCGAGCCCCCAGTTCCCACACACACCCACATGCTGCCCATCTCTGCAGGCTTCTGGAGTGGCGGACAGTTGGGGTGGGAGGGCTGAATTCTCCTGCCACCCTCACTGCAAGAGCCCTGGGTGCCGGGCCACAGGCTATGGGGTCAGATCCCCCTGGGGAAGGGGGAGGCGAGGGCTACTTGTTCTGTGCAGGGTCCCGCCTGAGATGGGGCAGGGTCGCTGGGGTCCCTTCCATCTGCAAAGCCACAGCGGCCTCGCTCTGGCACAGAGGTGGGAGGTGTGCGCCTGGCGGCAGAACTTGGGCACAGAAGGTTCGGAGCTGTGTTGGTGGTGCCCTCTGGAGGCTGCTCCGGGGACTACACCTTTCCTTGAGCGGCGGCCCCGGCCAAGCCTGGTCCTTGGGCAGGAGGCCGCCACCCTTGCTGGGGCGTCAGCAAATCCCCAGAGCTTAATGTGGGCATGCTTCTTGGAACACTTCTGTGCTCTGCGTTTCCCGTGTGCCACTTTACGTGATTTTCCTCACTCGCCGCTCACAATTCCCGGCGAAGGTACCATCCTGATTTACAAATGAGGAAACAGCTCTGAGAGCTCAGTTAGCTTCAGCCGCGGCTGCTGGGAGTGCCTGACTCCTTGCAAGGGCGTCGTGCACCTGCTTCCATCTAAATGGACAGGTGCGCTCCAGGTCGTCTTGCTTTTCACACTCACCCCTTTGCCTTCCTGCTGGGTCCCGACGGTCCCCGACTCTGCCCTGGGGACTGGCCAGAACCTACGTTTGGGGCATAAACCAGGTTGCGGGGCCGTGGCATTCAAGCTGTTGAGGGTGGCGGCAAGGGCGGGCTTTGGCAGCACGTGTACCAAGATCGGAATGAGGGCGGCAGTGAGTGGGGCGACTCTGGAAGGGACATCCCTACAATCCCCGCCCCTTTGCCTGGTGACAGTTCAAGGAGAAGGCCATGTGTCAGGCATTTGACAGACACTGAGCGTCTATTCCTAGCAGGTGCTGGGCACTGTTTTACGTGTTGGGGTGGACACCTCAGTGGACAAAACATCCAAGCCCCTGCCTTCATGTTGCTGACATTCGACGGGGGGAGTAGAATGACTGAAATACAGAGGAGTGCAGCACTAGGGAGAAAAACAGGGCTGGGAGTGGAATGTACAGTTTGTTTTTGTGGTAAAATATAACTTAGCATAATATTTACCATTTGAACCATTTTTAAGGGTACAATTCAGCGGCATTGACAGCATTCACGGTGTTGGGCTGCCGTCACCACCATCCATGTCTGGGGTGCAGAGTTTAAACAGAGTGGCCAGGAGGTCTCAGTAGAAGGTGGCATCTGAGCAATGGCTGGAGGAGGTGACAGAGAGAGCCGTGCAGCTCCTGGGGGGAGAGCAGAGGGACCGGGACGACAAAGGCCTTGGGTGGGAGTGGGCACGTGTGTCTGAGGAACTAGAAGACCTACGGGGTTGGAGCAGGGGGAGCTGGGGGAGAGATGGGGTTCGACAGGTGCTGAGGCTGGATGTGTGGAGCCTTCTGGGTCCCAGAGTGAGCTGTAGCAGAGGAGGGTCCTGGTCTCTGGTGCTCACAAGAGGCCTGTGGTCTGGGTGGGACTCGGTGCTGGGGGGTGGGGGTGGCGGGGAGCCCATCCGCAGAGACAGAGGCAGCATGCCTGAGCGCAGGTCTGGAGTTGGGGGGGGAGCATGGACATTCCTAGTGAGTGCTTTCGTTCTCCCAGGGAGCTCTGGGCACTGGGGCACTGGGGGTGCGAGGTCTGAGGAGGGAGAAGGGCAACTCCAGATCTCCAGGAGAGCAAGGCTGCACAGGGCAGGGCCATGGAGCTTCTGGAAAGTCCCAATTCCCACGCAAAGAGGCTAGTGGCAGGAGTGTCTGTGGGACTAGCAGCAGTGGGTGGTCTCCCTGCCACCTGGGGCCACTGGCTGTGGAGCTGGGGGTTGGAGTGGGAGGTGCTGGGTCCCGCGGGAATGGGAGCTGCACCCAGAGAGTCTGCTGAGCAAGGACAACCACGATGGGGGGGGGCCCCAGAGTGGAAGTTGGGGGGACGAGTGAGGGACCCGGGACGGGTGGGACCAATGGACCATAGATCCTAATGGCTTCAGAGGGAGGATGAGGGGGTGGCTAAAACTATTGTGTTGCCAGGTGAGTTGGTGGAAACATGCACGGAGGGGGGAGGGTTGGTTGTGTGGGGTGGGGGGTTTGCGAGGAGGCCAGGGTGTGGGAAGCTTTGGAATCAGCACAAGAGCACAGCAGTGGTTCGGGGCAAGGCCCCCCTCTGTGTCTTCAAGGTGGAGAACTGAGGATGGGGAGCAGGGGCTGCAGCAAGGCCCTGATCAGGGCCTCCTGGCGTGACCTTCACAGTGGGGAGCCACGGGGTCTGGAAGCAGGGCTTCGCTCAGCACCCTCAGGGCACAGGGAAGTGTCCCACCCTGGAGGCAGCGGCAGGGAGTGTCTCAGGGTGGGCACGGCGGCTGGCAGGGGAAGCCCCCCAGGGAAGAGATTTCCATTTCAGCTCAAGACCGGGGGCTGCCTGCAGATGGTGGCCTGAAGATGTGTTTAGTTTGTTTGACCTCTGTAATTTAAATAAATGTTTTTGTAACTAGTTGCCAGCGTTTAAAAATCAAGAGATTTCACATCAAATTTTGGATATCAGGCTTCTCTTTAAAAATTAGAATTTCTGGCTGCATGAGACCATTTCCTAGAGCTCGGTAGTGGCCGCTGCCTGGTGGACAGGGTATACCTGCTCATTCACTGCAGTCCCCCCAGGCCCGCTTGTCCTCAACCCCAAGGGACCCAGCCCCAGCCAGGCCACCCGTCCACCCCAGGCTCCCCGTTCCCACCGTTCAAGCCGAAGTCCTGCTGCTGCGCAGCCACTAGGCGGCAGCTCTCGTTCTTTGTTATCCCAACATGAGTTTCCTAAGCCAGTGACTCCAAGAAGGTCACCGCTGGGAAACTCAGCCGGGCTTCCAGATGAGACGGCAGGGCAGAGTCAGGTTGTTGCCACGTCTGCTGGGCACGTCCCCTGGTGCACAGGCCAGCAGGGGCAGGCCGTGGCGGGCTGGACGGGGCATGGGACCCCATCCTGCCCACCTCCGGAGCTATCCAAAGCCTCTGCCTCTCCCTGGGCCACATCTGTGCATTTGTGAAATGAGTACGGTCACTTCCAGGTTCTGCTCTGTGACCCAGAATGAGATGCAGATAGGGTCTATGGACTGACGAAAGGCCGGTGACCGCTGCACCTTGAACACACTCCTGGTCCTGAGAGGACCTTCCCAGCTCCTCGAGGCCCCTGGCTACTCCTTGAAAGCGCACAGCAAGTGTCAGCCGCTGCCCAGCCTGGTTATGAGCTCCCCCCACCAAACCCGCAGGGAGGGAAGGGGCCGCTGAAGGGAACAGGGAGAAGGGGCTCCGCGGAGGCAGGGGTCTTAGAAGGGTGGCTGCACCACCAGCCCCACCCCCACCCCTCCCTGCAGCACGCTTCCAGCCCTCTCCAGGGTTCCTGCTTGGCTTTGTCATCCCTCCCACCCCTTGAGGGAGCAGCAGGGTGGGGAGGAAAGATCGAGGAGCTGGAAGCCAGAACACAAGCCCTGAGACTGATGCCCCCACAGGTTCAATGAGGGTTCTTAGGCCCTTTATACTTGCAAGCAACAGCAAGAAACTCCCACCCAGGCTGGAAAGAGCCTGTGGGGCTCACAGACCCCGGGGAGAGCTGAACAACCACACATGAGGACATCCACGCAGCCCCCTCTCTGGGGCACTGCCATCCGGGGGCTGGAGCGGCTTCCTCCTGGCTCCTCTCTTCCCGACTCCAAATTCAATGATGTCTCTCTGGTAGCTTGAACTAGGCCAGAGTGAGAGTGTTCACGTCCCCCCAGAACCAGCAAATGCTCCCGGCCCCCTTCCTCATCACGCGGGGGCTCCCCAGCACCACCTGGCTCAGCCTCAGCTGCTAGTCCTCCTGGTAGGCCTCAGCTCAAGGATAAATTTTGAGGAGAAGCTGATCTTGTGTCCTGTGCTTACCTGGGTTCTGAACTATTAGTTCAGAGGAAGTGTGTCCTCCAGGTAGACCAGAGAGCAGCGGCGCCGGCAACGTCCCGTGAATACACGTCCCTGGGCCTCCATTGCCTCATCTGTAATATGGAAGTGAGTAATTTCTACCTCAAGAGTTGTGGGCATTTAGTGAAAGTGCTCTGTAAAGTTCTGGATGTACATGAATCATCACCTCCTTCTCTGCAGTTCTGCTTGGCTAGCCTGACCCCCCCCCCCCCCCCCCCCCCCCCCCCCCCCCCCCCCCC
>NW_022589715.1:8884416-9015677 GCF_004348235.1 Phoca vitulina | reverse complement strand
CCCCCCCCCCCCCCCCCCCCCCCCCCACCCCCGCCCTGCCCTCTACCTCAGGGCTTTTGAACTTCCGGCTTGTGTGTGACTGCCGCTCTCCTACCTGGCTTCTGACGCAGAGCCACCCTGACCTTTGGGTCCTGTCTGGGTCTGGGTCAAGAACGGCCAATCAGCTTCACCTCAGGCACCAGCTCTCATTGTTCCTGGTTGCCTGCAGCTTCGGGTTGACTCAATGTGAAAGTGATGCGACTGATTAGTAATGTCTGCCAAGAACCTAGAAAGAAGACGCTCACCTGCCACACAGTTGCCATTCTTGTCTCTCCCTCTACATATATATGCATGATTATGGGCTCATTAGTGCCACATCTCAGCCGCAGGTCCTCTGCACATGAGCAAGGGTTGTGGGGCAGAAGGGCTTGGGCCAGGGAGCCTAATCCTAGAAGCCTGGGTTGGACATCACTTGCCCAGGAGCTACTGAGTTGAATGCCTGAGTAGTAACAGGGAGGCAGCTTCTTGGGAAAAATCCAGGTAGGCTGCCCTACCCCACCCCACCTCACCCTTCCAAAAAAAGAGGTCTTCCCCCACGGGCTGTGAGGCGAGAGATCATTGATGATGAACTCCAAGAGTAGAGTAGAACAATTCTAGTGTCATTTGTGGGGTAACTGCAGTGCTTTGGAGGTGGGGCCTGTGGCCTTGGGTATGGAGGAAATCAGTAGATGATCCATGAAAAGAATCATTCCAAATTCCAACTCTGGTCAGCTCACCCCTTGCGTAAACTTGGCCCACGGCCCTCCTCTGCCCTCAAGATAAACCCCAAATATCTTTGTTTGGAAGGCCCTTCCCCCAGTCTCCTGGCTCCCTGCTCCTCCCAGGCTCTGTCCGGGCTAAGCCATGAGGTACCACCTCAGCTCCCAGCATGCATGACCTCCCTTAGCTCTGGAAGCACAGAAAACATCAACCTGAAAAAATTCTCTCTACTGCTCCCACTGGAGCCTCACCCAGGAGTTTTCCTTCCAGAGCCTTACTGGCTCCGGTGCTCATCCCGTGTGCCCCCACAGCACCCAGTACTTCTGCCATCTTGCCGGTGCTGGACTGTTAGAGTCTGCACCCTCCCCCCACCCTGTAGGCTCCCTGAGGCCAGTCAGTGTTTCCTCCTCACCACCAATCCCTGGTTCTACCTAGCCCATAGGACAAGTGTCCCAGACTCACCCTATTTTTTACCCGAGTTATTATCAGAAACACCCCTCCTTCAGAGTGTTCCTCAGCAGCCTCTGAGTGGTTCCCAAAGGACTTGCTCAGGAACCATCCTCAGGTGATTTCTAGAGAACTGTTCCTCACCTCCTCAGCCCAAAATGCTGGTGGCCCTAGAGAGGAGCAGCTCTTCCCAAGTGACCTCAGCCAATTCCTTACCTGACTTTGGAGAAGGGATAGAAACCATTCGTGACTATTGCTTCAGAAATATGGGCCAAACCCCTTCTCATCCCTGCTGCACACACACACAGAAACACAAATACACACACACACACACACACACACACACGAGACTAGGCAGGAACAGTAGCAAGATTTTATTAAAGTTTCTGGAAAAACAGAAGGAAGGCCAACCCATAACTGCTTTTTGAAGTTGCTACTCAACCTAACCCACATGGTGCCACACCCAGTTCCAAAGTCACCCTTAATAGGAACCTTATGAGGATATCTATCCATCACTCTTAACATTTCATCTCATAAGGGATTCACCCATAAAAATCATCAATTACCACAGCCTTTTGCCCGCTCTAACCATCGCATTGACCTCTAGACTTGTAATACACACTCCAACCACTAGAGGCACACTTATCAGCAACAAAAAGGGACTTCCTCCCCTCCACCCCCTCCACTGGGGATCTACAATAACAGAGTCTCAACATCTCCCTCCTTGAAAATTCCAGCTCCTTTCTGCTCCTTGGAACTTCCTGACCTGGGTCTGTTTGTCCGGAGCCAGACCTCCAGCAGCCCCAGGCAGCGCCACACCTTGGAATTTAGCCAGACTCACTCCCTGCCTTGGAGAAAAGAGGAAGTTTTGTTGGGCTTCACCCACCGCTGGGGTTTTTCTCTCTAGAGCCCATTTCCAGAATCAACTTCTGTTCAACCAGAACCAGAATCAACCTCTGTTCCTGGACCAAAGGTTAAAGCTTTTGAAACTGGGGGGAAGCGGGGACTTGAGTCAAGGATAATGGAATAAAAGCAGTAGCCAGAGAGAGACTTTGAGGCTGACCTGGCCACACTGAAGCCTTCTCTGTTCCTCCAGTTTCCATTTGTTGGCAGGATTTGCCCCCATCTGTCTGCCTTCAGTTCCCTTATCACCCCTCGAGGGGCTCCACGAGGGAACTGCTATGGTCTGAATGTTGAAAAAATTCATCTGTTGAAAACCTAATGTCCCGAGCGATGGTGTTAAGAGATGGGATCTTTGGGAGGTGAGGAGGTCATGTGTGCAGGCCCTTGCGAAAGGCATCAATGCCCTTATACAAGAGGCCTAGAAAGCTCCCTCGCCCCTTCCGCCATGTGAGGAAACAGCAGAAAGCCCGCCCGGGAGGCGGACTCTCACCAAACACTGAATTGTTGGCACCCTGATCTTGGATTCCTCAGCCTCCAAGACTGTGAGAAATTAATTTTTGTTGTTTACAAGGCACCTAGTTTGTGGTGTTTTCTTCAAGTAGCCCGAACAGACTCAGACAGAACCTAGGAGGAAACTGTTGCCGGGCGCATGAATGTGCACACACCTGTGTAAGGTGCACGTGTGTGCACGTAGCTATGATAGCAGAGAAAATATGACCTATTTCCCCGTGTCCCTTCTCCCCCCATCCCCACCAGAACTTGGGACATGTGATTTCCCAAACCAGAACTTGGGACATGTGATTTGATAGGAATTTTCAAATTTGGGAATTGAGGTATGTGGAAAAAAATGAAATGAGGAAACACTTTTTCATCTTTTTTAATTAAAAATATATAGTGAGGGGGCACCTGGGTGGCTCAGTTGGTTAAGCATCTGCCTTCAGCTCAGGTCGTGATCCTGGAGTCCCAGGACTCAGCAGGGAGTCTGCTTCTCCCTCTCCCTCTGCTCCTCCCCCTGCTCATGCTCGTGCTCTCTCTCAAATAAATAAAAATCTTAAAAAAAAAAAGTTAATAACAACCAACATTTATTTTAAAAAAAAAATATATATATATATAGTGAGATGTGATTTTAAAAAACCAACGGGTGTTATATATTGCTGGTGACAGTATAACTATCACAGGCTTCCTGGATATATCAAGAGTCATAAAAATATTTGTACCATTTGACCAGTGGTCCTGTTTCTAGGAATTTATTATAGAAGATGATTGGGGAATGTTTGGCAATAGAAGAAAGTGCTCATAAATGACAGTCATGCCTCTGGCAAGAAGACTGCCTGCATCTGTGGCATGGAAATTATGAATAGGAAGACTATGTAGCAGAATAAGAAAAAAAGTATATATATTTATGTCATATCATTACTATTACTTTTTAAAGATTTTATTTATTTATTTATTTATTTATTTATTTGAGAGAGAGACAGTGAGAAAGGGAACACAAGCAGGGGGAATGGGAGAGGGAGAAGCAGGCCTTCCGCTGAGCAGGGAGCCTGATGCGGGGCTTGATCCCAGGACCCTGGGATCACGACCTGAGCTGAAGGCAGACGCTTAACGACTGAGCCACCCAGGCGCCCCTCTTTGCAAGCTTCTTTGCCCCACTCTTGGGCCTTGTCAAACCTGTGCTTGGGGGTGCCTGGGTGGTGCAGTTGGTTAAACATCTCACTCTTAGTTTCAGCTCAGGTTGTGATCTCAGGGTCCTGGGATCAGCCCCACATCAGACTCCGCACTCAGTGTCTGCCCCGCCCCCCTGCACTCTCTCTCTAAAATAAATAAATCTTTAAAAACAAACAAATAAATAAACAAACAAACCTGTGCTTGTATAGAAAGCAAAGGAAAGCCAAACCAGACACAGTGGAATTTGGATTCTAAGTCAGAGAGAGAATAAGAGAGAGGGAGGGAAGGGGAGAGAGAGGTGGGGGAAGGGGATGGGGGCTACTGAGGGAAAGAGGGAAGGATGAAGGGAGGGAAGGAGATAGATAGGAGATGGGTCCTCCCTAGGAGAGCAGGCTTCCATTGACCTGCAGGAGGGATGAGGGAAGGTGATGAAAAATGATATAATGGTTTATAGAGGTCTTGTCCTTGTTGGTGAAAGACAATGAAGCATCTAGTTTGCTACTCTTCTGTTTATGTATTTTGAACTCAGGTCAGTTAAGAATTCATACTTCTCATAAATGAGAAGACAATAGCTCATTGATAGGAAATGTTCAAAAACTGAGTTTTCTCTCTGTGCATTCTTGACCTATAGCTGAAATTTTAGAATTGAAGCTATAAGCCCTGTTTATATGTTTGTGTCTGGGTATGTAGTATTTTCTTACCTTCAGATTATCAAATTAGTTAGATTATAAATCTCTTCCAGGACCTCTATTCTGATTGAGATTTATTTATCTTAGAGATGGGAGCTTATATAAACTGAACATTCCTAAAATTCCCCCACATTAAGGAAATTGAACCTCTAATACTTTCAATGTATAGAAAGTTAGTTACACACTAACTCAAATGTTTTAAGAATTCAATACCACATAATTTATATAAAATTTTTGTATGAGACTAATTTAATACTGTTTTAACAAAAATAGCTATGTCTTCTATGAGTTATCAGCGTTAAGTATAAATTTACATTTTATTCTATTTGGGTATGTTCTTCCTAAACTACTACAGATTTACAGATCAAATTAGCTAGCACCACTTCTATTTAATGTTTAAGAATATGAAAAATTTGTGTTTAATCAAATTGAATCGTTATTCTGATAAACTTAAATTTCAAGAGTAATTATACTTTGTAGTGTGTCAACTAGAAGATAGTGTCCAATACCTTTAGGTAACCTAAAATCTTGGACTGATTCTAAATTGGGTTCAATAACTGATATTCATTTAATTCCTAAATCCCTTTTTAGTAAAATAAAATACTGAAACATTATTTCAAGCATAATTTTTAGCTCTTTATATGGTACTGAAGGCTATATATAATATATATATATTTAAGGGTCTATTAATAAACATGTCCATTTTTGCCACCTTGAAAAGTTATAATGGATGTGTATGGATATAGAAAGTTGTACTTTTGCAGAAAGGAATTTTATTTGAGTGGTCAAAGTTAGCTAAGGATTGATGGGTTTATTTATATGATTTTCAAAAAAAGTTTTAGTGTTAAATATTATACTGATGCCAAACTAGAATCTCGCTTTCTCTGTTAAAATGACAAAATTTTCCTGGATTATCAGTCTTCTCTTAATAAGGGCTTGGTTAAAGGTTTTTCTTCCTTTTTTTTTTTTTTTTTTTTTAAGATTTTATTTATTTATTTGACAGAGAGAGACACAGCGAGAGAGGGAACATAAGCAGGGGGAGTGGGAGAGGGAGAAGCAGGCTTCCCGCCGAGCAGGGAGCCCGATGCAGGGCTCGATCCCAGGACGCTGGGATCATGACCTGAGCTGAAGGCAGATGCTTAACGACTGAGCCACCCAGGCACCCGGTTAAAGGTTTTTCTTTACCTTCAGAGTTATCTGTTTAGAGGGCAAAGATTCTGTGTCTTATCAGAATAATTTCTTATGCTTTAGGTTGACTTTATCATGTCCTTGATTATTTAAGTGAATAAAGTCCTCTCACTTTTGAAAGAGCTAAGATTCTTTACAATCATGTTTCCTTTTATGTTAACTTTAACAATCTTTTTACCATCATTTTAGTTAAATGTGGTAGCCAAGGGGCTGGCTCAGTCAGAGAAGCATGTGACTCTTGATCTCAGGGTCATGAGTTTGAGCCCCACATTGGGTGTAGAGATTACTAAAAACATAAATAAACTTAAAAAGAAATGTGGTAGCCAAGTATTGTTTTTCAATAATCGTGATCCTACCTTAAGTGCTCAACACTGACAGAAGCTTTTGATATTTTGTCTTCCCCAAATCAGATCCTCTCTTAAATGCATATTGCTAAGTGAGAGAATCACCAATCTGAAAATGCTACATACTGTATGATTCCAACTAAATGACACTCTAGAAAAGGCCAAACTATGGATACAGTAAAAAGATCAGTGGTTGCCTGGGGAGAGGGGTGGCGGGGGAGGGGTGCCAGAAGGTGGAGAGTGGGGGAACAAATCGGCAGAGCACAGAAGATTTTTAGGTCAGTGAAAATACTCTGTGTGAGACCATAATAATGGATACATGTCATTTCTTTTATAAATAAAATCTTAATAAAAAAATAAAATCCTAAAGAGTATCTTTCACACCTAAAACCATCTTTGAGATTTCCCAGAGGGTCCCAAGAAAATCATTAGGATTTTTTTGTTTAACTTTGTAAAAAGAGAGGTATTACAAATAGTTAGGTTTATCTGATATGTTACTACTAACGAGCAACACAGGAAGTTGGTTAAATCAAGAGATGCTTTTGTTTGGGTAAAATGTTATTAACATAAAATTTTCAGAAATTGTATGCTGCATAGGAAGTTCTAGAGAATTGTCAGTGCCCTAGCTGTCCATGATATGTTTCTATTTATCAGAGTCCTGGTGCTGCTTTGTGTAATATTAGACAAAAACAGGAAAGTGTTATCAATCATAATTTGTTGTTTTAAAAATGTTAACTTGATTGCAACTTTACTTCTTTGAATCTAGCACCTTGGAGGCCAAGGGTTTTTTTTTTTTTTTTTTTTAAAGATTTTATTTATTTATTTCACAGAGACAGAGATAGTGAGAGCAGGAACACAAGCAGCGGGAGTGGGAGAGGGAGAAGCAGGCTTCCGGCAGAGCAGGGAGCCCGATGTGGGACTCGATCCCAGGACCCTGGGATCATAACCTGAGCCGAAGGCAGACGCTTAACGACTGAGCCACCCAGGCGCCCAAGGCCAATGGTTTTTGATTAGAGATTCACAGCACTTATTCATGGGATTTTATTAATACACAGGCATTTATGACCTAATCCAAATTTACAGACTCTCTTTCCTTGATACTGACATATTCTTGGTGTCAAATAACAGATCAAATCCAGATTTAGTAAGGAGTGATTTTCTTTGAAGGATTACTACCAGGGTGACAGTGGAGGAGGGACGATTGTAAGGGGGGGGGGGACAGCATATGAGATGACTGTAAGAACCCCTAAGATCGGCATGCGTCACATGGGTTGGGCAAAAAGAGTTTTCTTTTATAGAAAATAATGGGTTTGAGGAAGTGGGATGAAAGAGTGGCATGATAGGATAGTAAATCAGAGTTTTACCCTGAGGCCAGCCTATTCTCAGGAGGGTTTGTGTGCTGGCTCAGGCTGAGGGGGGCCAAAGTCCAGGGGCCTGTGGGAAGGAGAGAATCTTAACCAAAATTTGGTTAAAAAGCATTTTATTGCCATTGATCAGTGGGGACAAAATAATTCAGCTAGTCCTTTATGAGGCAAAGCTCAATGAACTCCAAAAAAGATAAACTCAATGAGACCTACACTGAGACGTATTAGAAGCAAATTTTCAAAAGACAAAGGACAAAGACAGCATCTTAAAAGCCGCAACAGAGAAGCAAATCGTCACATACAGGGGATCCTCAATAAGAAAATAAGCAGATTTCTCATCAAAAACTTGGGAAGCCAGAAGGCAGTGGACCAGGATATTCAAAGTGCTAAAAGAAAACCCTGTCAATCGAGAACTTTGTATATGGCAACTGTCCTTCAAAAGTGAGGGAGAAATTAAGATATTCCCAGTTAAACAAAAATTGAGAGGGAGTTTGTTACCATAAGACCTGCCTGGCAAGACATGATGAAGGGAGTTCTACAAGTTGAAATCAAAGGACAGTAACTCAGCTCCGTGCTTAGCGTAGTCTGCTTCTCCCTCTCCCTCTGCTCCTCCCTTGCTTGTGTGTGCACTCTCTCTCTCTCTAAAATAAATAAATAAATAAAATCTTAAAGAAAAAACAAAACAAAACAAAGGACAATAACTCGAAGCCACATGTAGAAGTAATGATCTCAATAAAGGTAAATACATGGGTACTTATTAAAGGTAGTATTATTGTAACAATCACTTGTAACTGTACTTCTGTTTGCTTTCTACATGATTGAAGAGACTAATACATTGAAAGAAAAACAATTACTAGTATAAAAGCTAATATTACTGTAACTTTGGTTTCTAACTCCAAATCTTTTTTTCTACATAATTTAGGAGACTAATGCACTTAAAAGAATCATTAGTTTATGTTTCGGGGCACACAATATATAAAAATGTAATTTTGTGACTTCAATAACTAAAAGGGGTAGGGACAGAGCTATAAAGGAACAGACTTTTTGTATGTTATTGAAGTTAAGCTGGTATAAATTCAAATTACAGTTATAACTTTAGCATGTTCAGTATAATCCCCATGGTAACCACAAAGAAAATAGCTATAGAATATACACAAACAGAAATTAAACTCTTCACTACCAAAAAATCAACTAAACACAAAAGAAGACAGTACTATAGGAATGAGAAACATAAAAAGCTATAGTGCATATAGAAAACAAATAGCACAATGACAGAAGTAAGTCCCCACCCTTATCAGTAATTACTTTAAATGTAAATAGATTAAACTCACCAATGAAAAGATAGAGATTGGCAGAATGGACAAAAACATGATCCAACTCTATGCTATCTACAAGAGACTCACTTGAGATCCAAAGACACAAACAGGTTTAAAGTGAAGAGATGGAAAAAGATATTCCACGCAAATAGTGACCAAAAGAGAGCAGGGGTAGCTATACTAATATCAGACAGAAGAGTCTTTAAATCAAAAAGGTTTACAAAGAAGGATATTAAATATTGATAAAAGGTTCTGTACCACAAGATGATGTAACAATTATAATCATTCATGCACTTAATGACAGACCGTCACAATACATAAAGCAAAACCTGACAGAATTGAAGGGAGGAACAGATAGTTCTACAATAGCAAAGACTTCAGTACTCCACTCCCAATAATGGCTAGAACAACCACACAGAGACAAGTTAGGAAACAGAGGACTTAAACAACACAATAAACCAACCAGATCTAGCCTACATGTACGAACGCTCTACCCAACAACGACAGAACACACATTCTTCTCAAGTGTACATGGAACATTTTCCAGGATAGATCATATGTTAGGCCATAAATTAAGTCTCAATAGATTTAAAAAGATAGATATTGTACAGAGTATCTTCATCCACAACAGGATGAAGTTAGAAATCAATAACAAAAGTGCCTGGGTGACTCAGTCGGGTTAAGTGACCACTCTTGATTTTGGCTCAGGTCATGATCTCAGGGGCCTGGGATTGAGCCCTGTGTGGGGCTCCATGCTCAGCACAGAGTCTGCTTCTCTCTCTCCCTCTGCTCCTCCTCTCACACAGGCTTACTCTCTCTTTCTCTCTCTCAAATAAATAAATAACATCTTTAAAAAAAAAAAAAGAATCAATAACAAAAGCAAAACAGGAAAATTCATAAAACTGTGTAAATGAAACAATACAGTTTTAAACAACCAATGGATCAAAGAAGAAATCATAAGACAAATAAGAAAATAGAGATGAATGAAAATGAAAACAATTAAAAATAAAAATAGAACTACCATATGATCCAGCAATTCCACTTCTGGATATTTATCCAAAGGAAACAAAATCACTCTCAAAAAAAAATATCTGCACCCCCACATTTGCTGCAGCATTATTTACAATATCCAAGACATGGAAACAACCTAAGTGTCCACTGAGAGATGAATGGATAAAGAAAACATGGGGTGTGTACACACACACACACGCACGCACACACACAGGAATATTATTCAGCCATAAAAGAGAAGGAAACTCTCTCAGTTGTGAGAACATGGATGGACCTTGAGGGCATTATGCTAACTGAAATCAATCAGACAAAGACAAATACTGTGCAATCTCACTTACATATGGAATCTAAAAACAAAACAAAATAAACAAAAAACAAAAAAACCAAAACCAACCAAACTCATAGATACAGAGAACAGATTAGTTGTTGCCAGAGGTGAGAGGTAGGGAGAGGATGGGTGAAGTTGGTCAAAAGGTACAAACTTCCAGTCACAGGAGAAACAAGTCCTGGGGATGTTATTCATAGCTTGGTGACTATACTTAAATACTATATTGTATATTTGAAAGTTACTAAGAAAGTAAGTCTTAAAAGTTCCCATGGAGAAAAACAAAAAACTTGTAACCATGTGTGGTGTTGGCTATTAACTAAACTTATTGTGGTAATCATTTTGTGATACGTACATATATCTATGATTATGTTGTACACCTAAAATTAATACATTATATATCAATTATGTCTCAATAAAAAAGAAGAAAAAAAGAAAACTTAGCAAAGAAAACAAAACACCTAGCTGTAAGGAGGAGCCTCTCTAGCTCCCCAGTGTCCCTGCAAGCACAGTGGGGATCCCAGCCCTGCATCTCATCTAGCAGTAACAAAGCAGCTCCCCCACAGGGCCTGCTAAAACACAGTATTTAAATAAGATCTAGAGTTTAGTAGATAATACTCAAGATGTCTAGGTTTCAAACAAAAGCATTCAACGAACATACCAAGAACCAGCTAATTCTCGGCTTGAATGGGAAAACACAACAGATTGTCAACATTGCGATGTCCCACAGATTAGAATTGTCTCACAAGGAATTTAAGGCAATCATCATAAAAATGCTTCAGTGAGCAATTGTGAACACACTGAAGACAAATGGAAAAAAAATTCTCAGGGAGGGCTGCTGTGTTCCATCTTGAGGGGTCCCCCTACTTCCACAAAACCTTCCCTGACCATGAGTCCTGTGTTGCTGAGCCCTCTATCCCAGAATTCCTGCAAGAACAGACACCACCTTAATTACAACACTCCTGGTCTCTGGTAGGTAACCTTGTGTGTGTGTGTCTTGCTTCTCTAGTGAAATTCTGGAGGGAAACTCAGTGTCTCTCTTCTTATTTTTATTTTATTTTATTTATTTTTTTAGAAAGAGAAAGAGCACACACAAGCAGGGAGGGGGAGAAGCAGAGGGAGAGGGAGAGAGAGAATCTCAAGCAGCCTCCACACCCAGCACAGAGCCGGACGTGGGGCTCAATCCCAGGACCGTGAGATCATGATCAGGGCTGAAATCAAGAATCAGACACTCAACCAGGTGAGCCACGCAGGCGCCCCCTCTCTCTCTTTGAAAAACCTCTCTCACAAATCCCAGCAAACAAGGGTCACAAACAGGCGTACTTCACAGACAGGGGCTGAAGGCTCCCCAGTGAAGCTACAATGACTCTAGCACAGCACCCGAGGCAGAGTCTACACTGCAGTCCAACAGGCGGAAAGCAGTAAAATACACAACAGTCATTTCTACCAAGGAGGTTTCAACACTCAGGGCACTCAGGAAAGAGTGGAGAATGCCAGGCATTCGGATCAGAATCCCTCTCCCTTCAAGAAAACTCCGACATTTCTTTTCTACTTACAGGCCCGAGAAGAATGTGCCGGACTTCCATCTGTGGGACGTGCAGCTCCTGGGTCTGCTTCACCTGCTAGGGAGCCTCGCTCTCACACGGGGGCCAGCACTGGGCACAGCAGTGCAAGAGTGGTTGATGGGGAAGGGTTCCTCCTACCTCTGGGCCGAGGGGACTCGAGGGTCCAAGGCCACCTCCCTCCTGGAGTGACCTAGCTTCAGGAAACCTCCATGTCCTCAGGATGTGGCTGAGGGGACCCCGCAGAAGAAAATGCAGACCTTGGGCATAGGTCTCTGAGAGTCTCAGTGTGGCTGGGGAAGGTCAGCCTCTCCAGCCTGGTCTGTGAGCTACGCAGGGGGAGAGTGAACCCAAGACGAGGAGCACCTGATGCTGGGGGCTGGGGCGAGCACGCACTGAGCCTTATAGCGGAGCCACCATCCCAGCAAACGACAGCATCAAACCAGACATGATCTCCAGAAATTTATTGGAAACACAATACAAATTGATTAGATGGTATCTACTTACAGACAGACAGTCCACACTAATATCACGCTCTGAATGAATCATCCTGGGGAAACACTCATGCCCACTGATGCATGGTCTGGGCTAGTGTTCTCTGGCAAGGCAAATCAGAAATTCGGAGCAGAGGAACGGAGGGGAAGGATGGACAGAAAACTGGGACACGGCTTTCCTGAGGGGAATGGTGAGGTGGGATTGCTAAACGGGTAAATTCCCCCAAAGGAAAACAAGGACAACCGTGGAGAATAAAGGCTTTACCTCTCCCTTCCAAAAACATTTTCCTCTCTAGGTGAGTGAGTCTACAAAACCCCCACGGGGTCAGCTCCTGCGTCTACTCTCACCGGGGTCTAAGAATAGCATGGGGCATAAACAGCAGGCTGGACATGACACAGGGCAGACCGAGGCCACGTACATCGCAGCCTGCTTGCCTCAGACCTGCTCCTCTACCTCCCCCACCCTGCTCTGAGTGGCGGGGGCTGACCACTGCAGCGTGCTTATCCCAGGACCCTAGGTCAGCTGGCTTCCAGCTGGGTTTAACTAACAAGAGGCACCTGAAGAATCTGCAGGGCATGAGAAAAGGAGAAGCCAGGCTATTTCTCCCCACACATGCCTCGGGGGTTGTTTCCAGCAGTGACCATGCCTCCTCGAGGCCCCAGCTCCCACCAGATAGGCCTTCTGTGGTCCCCAGTTCCTCCCAGTGGACCTAGTCCCCGTGCTCTGGTAACGTGGCCTCCACCAGCCTCTGGGGGTGGCTATTTCCTGCTGTTGCTCCCCACCTCTGAGTTTGGCCTCTTCTTGTTTCTGTGTTCAATAATTCTCTAGATTAAAACCCCTGTTTTAAATATTTGCAGTAGCTTCTGTGTCCCTGGTTGGATGCTGACTGATAGAAACCGGGCTGTGGGCAAAGTAGAGTTGTGAGCGGTGGGCTAAAAACCAGTCTGTCCTCCTCTTTTGCACCATCTCTGGGGGTAGGCAGGTGGTGACGCAGAATGGGAAGATGGCTTGTGAGCTTCTGTGTCCTCATCCAAGGGAGCACAGACCAGGCTCAGCACAGTGCCACCGGGCACATCTGCCGTGGGCCATGCAAACAGACCTGCATGTCTACCCCAGAAGCTCGCTGCACCATGGTGACCTGCCCCCAACACACACAATGGAGACACTGTGGCCCCAGGAAGGGGTGGCCGGGAAACCCTCTCAGGACCAACTGCTCAGAACGGCCAAGGCCAATGTTAGAGGCTCCTTGGTGTCGTTTCTCTATTCCCTTGAGTGTTCAGTCAGAATGCTGGGGAACTTTCCAGAGATGAAGTGGGAACATAAAGATCTTAGTCAACATCGTCTTTGTAGGAGGATGAGGCTGTAGAACAGGAGTTCTTACTACAAGGTGAAGGAACGGCTTTCTTGGTACACGTAGCTCAAAATGAGCTGCGCTTTTACCAAAGCTAAATGTGAACTACAACTAGGGTGGGGGACTCCCTGTTCTCCCTGCAGACCGGGCTTGGCCTCAGTCTCCAAATCTCCGGGGCCTGGATGAGGAGGGCCTCTCCCAAGAGGCAGAGAGAGTGAAGCTTGGCAGCAGAGTCACAGAAGTGGACTGCTCTCAATCAACAGTCACATTTCACATGGGTCAGGAGAGGAGCATGAAGGGGCCAGGTAGCCATCGCACCTCCTGTGTCCATGAGTGACAGTAAGTCCAGGGCAGGGCACTGAGACAGCTTTCTCGTGTCTTTCTTTAGAGAGAACACACCATGTGGTGTGTGATGCAGAGAGCCAACTGCCTCGTCCCCCTAGGTCTTTTCAGAGGGAACTTTTCTCTGGGGAACCCTGAGGGCAATGCCTGTCACCTCTGCCCCACTCACTGGGCACCTCTAACACAAGCCAAGACCCAGAACAGCTCCAAGCGTTGGCATTGGTGAGAACATCCCCAGGTCACCCTTGCAAAAGCCAAAGATGAGAAGCAACGCCTTAGAAGAGAAGCCACGCTGGCTGCAAACTGGAGAAGGAAAAGGCAGCTTGAGCTCTGGGCATTGCCGTCAGCCATCATCCATCACGTTCTCTTTGCTGAGCTGAACCCAGACTCTGAGGATCTGGGCATCTACAGTGTCATTGTCATTTTAATGATACCTCACTCTGCTTGGGGGGCGGGGGAGTGTCAACTCAATTGTAGTCATTCTGTCTTGCAACCACTTGGCTGTTTGGCCAGCCAGCTGCAGTCCCCAGGGACAGCTCAAAGGCCAGAGACTCCAGTTTTCTTTCACGGTGCTGTGAGCCTGGGCCCTGCAGCCTGTCCCTGCAAATGGAGGACAGGGGAGTGGCCAGACTCATATCTGCTTGGGGAGTTGTGGGGCACTAAGCTATTCCTACCCCTGCAGCTGTGTGCACAGAGCTGCAGAATGGCCAGGCTGTGGGGCCAGCAAGCGCTGGTGCTGAGGGCAGACAGGAAGAGCCCAAGCCAGTGAAAACTGGGTCACAGGCACATCTCCTGGGGCCTAGGCACGTGTGTTCACAGAAATGTCTGGGCTGGAAGGGTGGGGGGGCTTGTGGTGTCATATACGCACACTCACCTGCAAACACACTTGCTCATTTCACCCTCCTAGGCCAAACAGATTCCGTCTGCTTAAAATAAACCTGGGGGGTTTGTGACTCGTTGAAGGACTAACCTGGCCGCAGTTGCTCGGCGGCTGGCTTGGCTGTCAGAGAATAGGGCAGTCCGCAAATGGCTTGTCACGGTGATACACGCGGTGATACACACACTCAGCTCTGTTTCAACACCTGCTTTTGCTGGAGCTGTTTGGGACCAGGCAGAACCAAGTAGGACACCAGCTTCTCTCCAACAATAAAATACAGATGATATGAAGAGTTCACAGGCTTACTGAAGAAGATTTTCTTATTTTTTGTCAGAATCTCATAATTCTGTATCTAGGAGGGGAAGAGGAGGGGGAGCCAAATATAGGATGCAGGGGTGAGAGCAAAACTTCCCCATTAGAAAAAAATAAAGATGAAGCCTATTGAGAAAAAGCCAAGTGACAGTAACGGCAAGGATAGGGGAATATCATGAACTGCATACACTGGCACTTTCCTTGAGAAAAATCCATTCAGAAAGCTGCCATGTCCCTCCTGCAGACCATCATGGCGCCGACAACAGGGCTGAGCGGACACATGCAGGGCAGCAGCAGCTCTGAGCTCCCAGCAGCTACGCTGCTGGACGAGCCGCGGTGCCTGGGAGCGGAGTGCTGGAGAAGGAGGAGGCTGAGGGGCTCCCTCGTCCCCTCAATTTTCAGGCAGGTCCCGCTGTGGGACAGTGAGGTCTCTGAGAGGAAAGCGAGGTGACATTGATTCACACGTGGAGACACGACTTTGGTGCCGTGCGCTCCTAACAGTTTCTTCCCCTGCCCCACCGAGTCTCCAGGGGGCACATGTGAAGGTCTCCCACTGAAATGTGCTGGAAATGGGGCTGCCTCCTTCCCAGGCACGACTGTGAACATCAGCAGGACAGTGTAGCGAGTCTTGGCTTATAGTATGAAATAGGGATAGCTCAGTCTGACACGCAGCATGTGAGTTCTGGGGAAGGAGAGAAATGGGGTCAATGTTAAAGCAGTTCTGACAGAGGAGGCAAGGTGAGATCAAGGACAGAGTCAGCCCTCCCACCCACAACGTCGCAAACGTCAAGGAAAGGCAGTCAGGCATTAATTCAAATAAAAGCTCACGCAGGGTAGTTTCAGGTTGGACCAAAGGGATTGAGGCCAAGAAAATATGTGAATGACACTGAAGTATCTTAAAAGCTGGGTTTTGGATGGGCAGGTGTGGTGGTTACTGCCAAGGCGTACAGCATACCAGGCAGATGCCGATATGCTTATCAAACCTACATCACGGGCAGTCTCCGACCAGATACTAAGGAATGGGGAGCACAACTGGCCTGGAGGAGACACAATGTGATCTGAGGTAACCATAAATAATCACAGTGATGTGGGCACTCAGAGGCTAGGAACACTTTTTCCTGTAGGAGGGGAATGAATCTCAAACACCCACCATGTCATAGTGGCTCTCATTCCCACCCCCTCCCTCTCCCCCTGAAACCTTCAACTCTCCTTCCCAGAGTTGGTCCTCTAGAGACTCTCAAGAGAAATAAATAAATAAATAAAAAGCAGAAGTGGCCTGCGCATCATTACCATCTGGTATTACTCACTAGGTTGTGAAACCTTTCACTTGGTTATTAGGAAAGTGGCTAAGAGGGAAGTGGGGGTTGTCTGCTGAGATAGGACCAGGAGCCCCAGCCAAGGGAGAGGACATAGGGATGCTCACCTTCACAGCCTCCCGCCATCCTGAGGAAGGTCTGCAGGATGGAACAGAGCTGGGCCTTCACTTCATGAGCCTTTCTAGAATAGGGGAGATATATGTACACAGCCTGGTATTTGATAGGGCTCAGCAAATACGTGTTAAATAAAAACCAAGATAATTCAGTTTCGGACTCAGGCTAACCTTTGCTTCATTGAACCTACTGTGGGTTATGTAACTGCATTATTTAACAACTTTACCAGAACCTGTGAGCATCAGAAAGGTTAGGAACTTGCTCAAGGTCACACAGCAAGTAAGTTGAGGATTTGAACCCAGATCTTCTTAATTCAGGTCAAGATTTCCCTGCTACACCAAGCTGCCCCATTCTCCATCCATCCCAATAAGAGCATACTGTCCTCGTCAGTGTCTATGTGAAGGGTTATGTATGTGTCAGAACCTCCAGGATTTCTTAGAAAGCTCTGTCTCTCTCTCTCTTTTTTTTTTTTTACGGGGGATGGCGGGGGGAGGAATGCTCTGTTTTTGTCCAACCCCTGGGGAATTAAGCCATCTGCAAGAAGAGCCACTTATAATAGTTTCCCAAGTTTCTGTTCTGTTTCGGTAAATTGTGCTTCCTTTTATTTGTGCCAAACTTACCTGCTTCCGTTTCAAAAGCAACCCTCTAGCATTCAGGTTGACACCAGCCTACTTCACACTGGCTGTGGTTTTAAGTTGAGACATGTCACCCATTCCCGGCTATAGAATCCCGTCTGCCCTTGTAAGGCTATCACTTCACTGCCCCCTGCTAGGAGCTTCCTCAACCCCACTGCATTTCCTTGAAGGAACAAGTGCCACATGCAGGGTCCAGATGCAGAGGCCCCAGCACAGCAGAGAACCCTAGGAGGAGATGTACACCCTTTCTCAGGTCTCCTTACTAGACGATGTAGCCCTTTTTTGCTTATAAATAAATTCTCAAAAGCATTAATCTACACTTGCTACTTTTGTCTATACTGACCCTGATTCATAAGCACCTGTTTTCCTACAAAAATTTCCCTCTTGGTTTCACTCTTTAGAAGTACTTCATGTCCATGGACTTGGAGATTCTGCACCCTAGCTAATCAATGCAACGAAAACCACCTTCTTGAATCCAGCTGCTGGATTCTGAGTTCATTTCCCTCCCTTCTGAAACCCAGAAGCGAAACCACCATCAGAATTTTGGAGGCTGGAAAGCAGATACATGAGTGATAACAGACTATGCACTCAAGAAAGCCAAACCTGAGGCTGGCAGTGAAGAAAGCCAAGAACACAATTTGTCCAAAGGGTCTTCAAATGGCTCAGGAATTAACACCAGAGACCTCTGGCAGTGGGGAAGGGAGACTGAAGCCTGGAGATTAGTTGAAGGTTGTTGAGAAGCAGGTAGACCCCTAGAAGCCCTCCTGGCTCCATACTCTTAGGCAATTGCCTGCCTGCCACAAGTCTGAATGTGTGTCCTCTGAAGAGGACCCGAAAGAGGGTCTCAGTCTCAGGGGACACCATTTGAGGGCAGGGCTGGCCACTCCAAAATTGAGGAATCAAGTGAACATACGCCTAATGGATGATGAGATCTCCAGTGTTCTTCCCATTTAGTTCCCAGAAAGCATCCTGCTAAACCTTAAACTCTGGGGGAAGAGACTGTTCTATGGTCTGGTGTTTGTGTCCCCACAAAATTCCTATCTTGAAATCCTAATGCCCAATGTGATGGTATTGGGAGGGGAGACCTTTGGGAAGTGAGTAGGTCATGAGAGTATAAAGAGACCCCACAGAGCTCCCTAGCCCCTTCCACCATGTGAGGACACAGAGAGAAGTCAGCAGTCTGAAACCTGGAAGAGGGCTTTCACCAGAACCCAACCATGCCAGCACCCTGATCTTGGACTTCCCAGCCTCTAGAACTGTGAGAAATAAATCTCTGTTGTTTACAGTGATCCATCTGCAGCATTTTCTTATAGCAGCCTGAATGGACTACGATAGATGGGAAGACTCTTCCTCTGGGAAACGTGACCAGTCTATGAGAGCAGACCTGGAAACAGTGGCATTTGGGCCACCCAACAAACAGCCCAGCCTGATCACCATACCATGAAACACACCAGAGGCTCCACCCACAAGCAGGGCACAGAGCTTTCAGTTTGATTTTAGTCTCCTACTCTTAAACATTAGTAAACAACCACAGGTCACCAGGGAAAAACCTCCAACATAAATGTCAGAGACCAAAACAAAGAACAAAGAGAAGAATTAAAATTGGAGGAAACAGACTATTCATAGAGAAGAAAACTTAAAAAACAGGAAACACTATCATTAATATCTTCAGAGGAGTAAGAAAAGATACAGTATCCATGAAACACAGACAGTATGTTATTTAAAAAAAAAAATCATGAAAAAAAAATGTAAAAAAGATATCCCTTTTTATTTTACAAACCTAAAAGCCAGGAAAATGAAGCTCTGGGGCCAAGCAAAAATTGCACACTGCTGCTGAATTACCAAATAGCGAATAGCAAATGTTCCAGCCAGGGAATGGACGTACATGTAGATTCAAGTAAAACAATGATGGAAAAAGTCATCTGTTACATTTTTTTTTCATGAATTTGCAGAGAATTACTGAGCTGTTACTCCCCTCCCCCTGCCCCCCATTATAATGGTGTTTACCAAACATACCAATAATTCACTACAATTCAGACCTTTGAAAATCTAGCTTTCGGTGTAGAATGGAAAGTTAGATGCATCAGTGCCCGAGACAATATACTCTTTGATAGAGCTTTCTACAGATACACTTTTTATAGGTTATTTTCAGTATATGTCAACATCCATGTCTCTTGTGGCTAAAGTAATGGATCACATGGCTGTACCTTTTCCACATACACGTAGGATGGATAATTATTGTATATTAAGGTGTGATTCTTTCCTTATCTTTAGTGTTAACCTACCCAGACCGGCCCCTCTAACACGAGTCGATAAATGTTGTCCTGCCCACCGGTGGTTTTGATGGCTGATTAGACACACTCTTTGATTTCTGCTGCAGAAGGCAACATGATTGTAACAGAAACAGCTATTTTCCCCTTTCCATTCTTTGTGTTCCCCTAAAATAGAGTTTGAACAAATATTTTAAAGGTGCAAAATACTATTAGAAAGTACTATTTGAAATGAACATTATAGGAATCTCTTGGCATAACAGCCACAGAATACTTTACTGCTTGGCAGAAGAGACAAGAGGTGAGAAGAAAGTAGCACATTAGCTGGATGAGCGCTTGTGTCGCCCAGTATAAGCAAGTGCGGTGTACAAACAAGTATACTCTGAATACATTATTTCCACTCATTTAGCACAAATAAATCGTTTGGTTTCACTTGGAAGTGGAAAAAAAAAAATTGAGGGGCACCTGGCTGGCTCAGTCAGAGGAGCATATGACTCTTGATTGCAGGGTCATGAGTACAAGCCCATGTTGGATGTAGAAATTACGTAAATAAATAAAAACAAACTTAAAAATTTTTTTCTTAAATTGAGAGAACCAAGGGGAGTTGGCAGAGAGCCTATAGGAAGATTGAAGAGTTCTACATTCTATAATCGTGGGTTAATTTATTTTGGGCTAACCCTCCAGCCAATAACAGTAATAAACTCTGGATAAAATATTAAAAAAAAAAACTGAAGGTTCTGGAGAGCAACCAAAAAGCAGGCAAAAAATGAAGGGGATATGATCCTTTAAAAAAAGGTGAGATTCGATGAGATCCACCCCTAACTGGCTTTTCCTTTATGGACACTTCCATGCAGTACAAAAGGAATATGGCTCAAGCAGAAAACTGGAGTCTAACTGGGCTAAGGAATCAGGGAGAGTCCAGAGTTTGAGGCTGCTAATATAGCTGGAAATACAGGAGGAGATGCCGGAAAGGAAGAGGACAAGGAAAGGGAAGCCGCCAAATCTATATATATACTCCCCTCAAATCACGGGCTGGTTCTGGAACTATGCATTTATGAGGTGGGACTCCAAGGAGTCCAGTGGGAAACATCAGCTGAAAGGCTAAAAAAGGCTGAGCAGCAACCTCAGCAGCTGTCTACTGCTGGGAAGACAGATTTTGGAGTTTAAGTTCTGCCAAGTAGGAGGGATTGGGCAAATAATTTGGTCTTTCCATTGAAATCTCATGGGACTAAGAGCAAAACTGAAATAAACCAGACCTTTTAAAGTTTTAAAACAAGCCTCCAGAGAATCAAGGTGACCTACCAAATTAATTGCTTGCTAGGACAAAATGCAACACTCTGCAAAGGAAAATAACAGAATCCAGAGTCTCTACAACTTAGCATCCACACTGACCAGTATTCATTAAAAATTAACAGACTGAGAGGCACCTGGGTGGCTCAGTGGGTTAAGTGTCTGACTCTTGATCTCAGCTCAGGTCTTGATCTCAGAGTTGTGAGTTTAAGCCCTACATTGGGCTCCATGCTGGGCGTGGAGCCTACTTAAAAAAAAAAAGAAAAACAGACTGAGCAACCCATCCAAAGAAAAAAGTCAGTAGACAATGACTAATGGATGATTCAGATGTTAGAATTAGCAAATATGGATATAAAATATTCACTATAAGTTTGTTAAAGAATCTATAAAAAAAGATGAATATAATGGGTAACAAAATGGTATATTTTGGAGAAATACAAAAGAACTAAATGGAAATTCTAAAACTGAAAAATACAAAATCTAAAATGAATAATTTGTTAGATGGGATTAATAGCAAATTCAATACTGCAAAAGAGGGGCCCCTGGCTGGCTCAGTCAGTAGAGTATGCAACTCTTGATCTTGGGGTCGTAAGTTCCAGCTGCATGTTGGGCATAAAGTTTACTTAAAAAAAAAATACTGCAGGGGCGCCTGGGTGGCTCAGTTGGTTAAGCGACTGCCTTCGGCTCAGGTCATGATCCTGGAGTCCTGGATCAAGTCCCCGCATCGGGCTCCCTGCTCAGCAGGGAGTCTGCTTCTCCTTCTGACCCTCCCCCCTCTCATGCTCTCTCTATCTCATTCTCTCTCTCAAATAAATAAGTAAAATCTTAAAAAAAAATACTGCAGAAGAATCAATGAACTTGAAGATCTCTAAAAGTTATTCAGACTGACAAATAAAGCATATGTACTATATGAGTCCATTTATATAAAATTCTAGAAAATGTAAACTAATCTGTGGTGACAAAAAGCAGACCACTGGTCACCTGAGATGAGGTAGGGAAGATGCGGTGGGTGGGAGGGTAGATTATAAAGGGTTATAAGGAAATTTTTGAGGGTGATGGATAAGTTTATTAAGTGGATAATGGATGGATAAGTGACTGGTGGTTTCCTGGTACATACATACATTATACTTATCAAGTTGTATATTTTATTTTATTTTTTTACTTTATTTTTTTAAGAGAATCTTTTTTTTTTAAGATTTTATTTATTTATTTGACAGAGAGAGACATAGCGAGAGAGGGAACACAAGCAGGGGGAGTGGGAGAGGGAGAAGCAGGTTTCCCACGGAGCAGGGAGCCTGATGCGGGGCTCAATCCCAGGACCCTGGGATCATGACCTGAGCCAAAGGCAGATGCTTAACGACTGAGCCACCCAGGAGCCCCCAAGTTGTATATTTTAAATATGTGCAGTTGAGGGGTGCCTAGGTGGCTCAGTTGGTTAAGTGTTCAACTCATGATTTCGACTCAGGTCATGAGATCCAGCCCCAGGTCAGGCTCCGCACACTCAGCGGGGAGTCTGCTTGGGATTCTCTCTTTCCCTCTCCCTCTGCTCCTCCCCCTACTCGCGTGCACACATGCTCTCTCTCTCTAAAATAAATAAATAAATTAATTAATTAAATAAAATCTTTAAAATAAGAAATATATGTAGTTGAATGTCAATGAAGCCTCAATAAAGCTGTTTAAAAAAGAAATGATAATGGAAAATAGCTTTATGGGTTTTTTTAAAATCTGGTGGAATAACAGGTGCTGGCTTTAGAGATACTGCATAAGAATCATTCTGAGTTTAATAAAACTAGAAAAAAAATCATTTAAAAATAACCCTAAGAAGGATAGGAGAAAAAAGAAAACTGGTGTGATCATGTTAATATCATACAAAATAGACTTCAAGACAAGGAGTATTAACAGAGCTAAAAAGAATCATTTCACAGTGATAAAAAGGTAAAAAAGACATAAAAATTATAATTATATATATCACCAATAACAGAACTTTAAAATACTGAGGCAAAAATTGACAGAATAAAGGGAGAAACAGACAAATCTGGTTGGAATATAAAGTTGAGAGTCTCCCAGAAAACTGGAGAGAAAAAAGAAAATCGGAGGACCAGTGTAGGAGGTCCAATGTCCAATATCTTGACCCTTTCTTCTTCTTCTTTTTTAAAAAGATTTTATTTATTTATTTGACAGAGAGAGAGAGAGCGCGCGAGAGCAGGAACACAATCAGAGGGAGTGGGAGAGGGCGAAGCAGGCTTCCCGCCGAGCAGGGAGCCCCACGCGGGGCTCGAAGCGGGGCTCAACAGGGGTCTCGACAGGGGGCTCAACTGGGGGCCCGATGCGGGGCTCGATCCCAGGACCCAGGGATCCCAACCTCAGCCGAAGGCAGATGCTTAACAACTGAGCCACCCAGGCGCCCCTTGACCCTTTCTTCTGCTGACTGTCTGATTCCAGATGCCTAAAATGTGGTCAGCCCTGTTTCCCCAGGACTCTGGGCTGTGCTCCCTGGCTGCCCTGGGGAGGGGCTCCTGTAGGCACTCAGCAAAGCTGCAATCAGACTGTCATGGAAACTCTCAGGTTATCCTCTTCCGGCACCTCCATTTAACAAAGTTGCCTTCAAGCTTGCTCCTCATTTTTACATTAATTACTTTTCACATTCATTTATATGTAAATAATTGTTGATAAAAATAAATATTTGGTTGAGGCAGGAAAATGCATAGATTATAACTCAGATGTTTTCTGAGCTTAAAGAGTACTCAGTCATCTGGAAGGAAAAACAGGAAACAGGAAAAGAAAATAATAATGAGCTAGGTTGGGAAGCTTAAAATGAACCCAGTGGGGGGTCCCCGAATCAACTAGACTGTGACAAATCTTTCCATTTCCATTGCCCTGGGGGCCTCCAGATTCAGAACACTTCTCACTTCCATAGTGGGATCCAAAGAGACTGCTCAGGAGGATACTTAAATCAGTTGGTTTCTGGAGTTGGTCTTTACCTCCCCGGGGCATCAAGATCTAATACTGATGTCTCAAGGGCCTTCTCAGACATATGTGCCAGCTCTTTGGATGGATGGGTCACGCTTCTTCTACGGAAGAGTTGTTTCTTAGGGACTTAATCCCCTTCCTCTGCTGTCTTCCTCAATCTCCTTTCCCAAGCATCTACACTTCCCCGAAAAAAAACACAGGATAGCTCTCAAGTTAGAGGCTCACTATCTTTCTCAGAGACTGACCTTCCACATATCACTGAGAATGGGAATACACTGGGAGAGGTTGGTTAAAAAGGTTTCCTCTAATGTCCGTTGCAGGTAAACAGAGACACTTTATTGAGGAGGACCCTTGAGCAACTACCATGGACTTTTGTCACTCTTCTACTGCTCAGAGGGTGTGAAGTCTAGACCTCTTACAGGCTCGCACACTAGTATATCCCTCAGGAATAGGATAAAAGTATTCTCTGGGAGCAACTGATATTAGTAAACCCAGGAATGGTCCCGCCAATTTGGCACCCTTCCAGAATATTCCAAAACACCAAGTTGTTAATTACTCATGCCTAATGCATTTGGGTCTGTTTTTCTCTACAACACCACCCCTATGGATTCACAGTATGAACGAACATCCACTGCCCTCACATAATGCTTCAATAGTCCTGAAACTCTCTAGATATACTAGGTACTCTGCTATAATTACTTCACATTCAATAAACCCTGGGGCCATCATGATCCATTAGAAAATACTGGGGAAAGGGCGCCTGGGTGGCTCAGTCGTTAAGCGTCTGCCTTCGGCTCAGGTCATGGTCCCAGGGTCCTGGGATCGAGTCCCACATCGGGCTCCCCCCTCGGCAGGAAGCCTGCTTCTCCCTTTCCCACTCCCCCTGCTTGTGTTCCTGCTCTCGCTCTCTCTCTCTGTGTCAAATAAATAAAATCTTTAAAAAAAAAAAAAAAAAAGAAAATACTGGGGAAAAAAAAGAAAATTCAAAGGCACTTTTATCTATGAAACTAGGTTGTAACATTACATCTTGAGACAAGGAGATCAGAGGCGAGTCCAGGGACACTTGATGTTCTTCCACAAACAATATTTTGGAAGATTAAAAAAAAAACTGTATTCTTTTGAAAGGCTATAAAAATGTTGACAGAAGGCGGCCTGGGCCCAAGCATGCCTAGGAATGCCATCAGCTGTTGCTGGCAGTCTATTTTTATTGGGATTTGTGAAGACAGCAGATGCATTCCCAGAGCTCTCTCACTGGTACAATGGGCCTCATCACCACCCATTTCTCGGAGTTGGGATGCAAACAGTTGGAGCTGTTGAATCACTGATTCAGAAACAAGTCATCCAAAGAACAGTCTTCACACCCCAGATCATAATATTGTACTTAGAGGCATCCACACTGGATACCCTCTTCATAGGGGACTCAGAAAAATGGTATTACTCAATGTGGAAAACAAATAAAGAAAAAAAATTTAGATCTACAGTGTATTCACACACCCCAGGGGAAATAAGCCAGAAGAAAGCAGATTAAAAGGAGCTTATTGTACAATTCATCAATTTCCTTGGCTCAGGTGTCCTGACTCTGTCCCACTGAAAACTCACCTCTCTCCTGAGCCTGCTGCTTTGGTTTTCCTGACACTGAGTCCTGCTTTAGTGGTACCCCTGGGACAAAAGCCGTATCATCTCAGAAAAAGAGGAAAAGAGCACACTCCAATTGATGTCCCCTTGTCGTATGACTACAAAACAGAAAGAAGTTGCTCTCCGGGGTCCCCATTTGATAAAGACAGAGACATAGCAGGCAATCACCCTGTCCCTGGTCACCTGGGCCGCACAGAGGAAGACCTGCTGACTGGGGCGGGGAGGGCATTTTCTTAGGGGTAAGGAGACGATGAGAGATGCCTGAACAGCCCATCTGCCCCTCTCCTCTCTGGATTTTTTCTGACTCAGCCTTCCCTCTGAAAAAAATGCCACTGTCTCAGGATGAGGAGGTTCCATCCCCTCTGCGGTAGGGTCTCTAATTGCAGGAGCCTCCAGGGAACTAAATGAGCCCTCTTTATCAAACTAATTTCCTGTCTTCAATACTCCTTTAAATAACTTAATCAAAGGCACTTTCTCTTTATAGATACTGAGCCCTTCTAATGTGCAAATATGCTTTGGAACATACCCATTTACTTTCAAGCAAACCCATGAGTCATTTTTTGAAAATCATATTTTTAGGTAAGAAATAAATGTAGTTTTAAGAAAAGTGTTGACATTTTATTTACATACAGTCCACATATGACTACAAAAGCTTTGGTTGATATCTTAACAATTTTCAAAATAAAACTTTAGTAACGGCTCTTCTTTAAAGGGTGGGGGGGCAATAGAATCTTAGCACTTAATGAATCCCTACCATGAGTCAGAGTCAATGCTGGGTATACCACATAATTTAATTTAAACACATTTCACCTTTAGGGGATTCTGTGAATCTTCTCTTATTTCTTTTTTCTCCCCTCTTTTGGACACTAATATAGTTCTTATGCTCTCCTTTCCAGAAACAGTAGGGGCTGTGATATGGGCCGAAGAGCTTCACAGAGGCAGGAAATGGAAGGACAGCTTTAATCAGACAATGGTGGCTTACAACTCACAGGCTAAGCACAGAAAAATGCCTACTATGTTCCTCTCTATATTTCCAAACACACACCCATCTCCAATACACAGAAAACATAAACACCTCCCAGGTACTTGCTGCACTCAGCACCCAAATCTGGGTCCTTATTCACCCACTGGAAACAACCCTGGAGAGGAGCTTAAATCCCATCTCTGCTGTTTGTTAGCAGGGGGGCTTTAGGCAAATCCCTTAACCTCTTTGAGCTTCGGTTTGTTCGTTATTAAAATGCAGGCTGTAACACCTACCTCACAGAGAGTTTGGGAGATCAAGTGGTATAAAGTCGGTGCAATATTTTTAACCACTATCACAACTCCATTAAGGCAAATGAAATTTGTACTTTACAGAGGAGAAAACAAGTTTAAAGAAACTAAGTGATTTACCCAAGGCCACACAGGACGTAATCAGAGGAGGCGGCAGTTAATCCCACCTGATTCCCAACATTCGGAGGTACTTTTTTTCCCCATGGCGCAGATAAATTCCATTTCCCTTGCTACCCTCTCTTCTGGGCTCTCAGACATGGAAAGGCTTTCCAGTAATTGCTCTTCTATCCCCACTGATCTCAGGGCCTTCGTTACTCACAGCCACATGGAGTTAACCACATGGGCCAAATGTGGTAGGTACTTGGTTTGCTGGCAATAAGAATGTCATCAAAGCATCTGTGAGTCAGAAAAGGAGACAGGATTTGGAAAGCACATGACAGCACGTAGCACACCACTGGACCAATAGCCGGACGGACGAGAATGAGGTGTAGGGGACTGACTGGTAAGGGACCAGGTAGATCTCTGTTTTGAAATTTCATTTTTCCTGTCATTACTGACCCCAAATAATGAGGCCTCTTATGTATGCAGATTCTGTTTTCACCCTTGGAGCTTAAGTCCCAGTAGGGGCGTCACAGAGGGGTATGTGTGGCCCGGTGCTGTGGGTTATACTTAACAGAAGACACAGAGGGCTGACTCCCAACCACCAGGGCCTTTAAGTGGCCAGGGCCAGACGAAAGCCAGTGACTTTCAGGAAGATGATAAGAAGCTGTCCATCATTTTTTTTTTTTTAAATGTCAGGTAAAAATCCTTTCTACCAACAGGAATCCGGACCCTTTTTCTCTTCATCATGAACTTCCAACTGCAGGTGGAGGCTGAGTGAAGGGTGCGAGCCACTGAGAAGGGGACAGGAAGCCCTAAAGCTGAGAGACCTGGATATTTCTGTCCAATCAGGTTTTGTTTCCAGTTAAATTAGTTCTGTCTGTCAACATCCTGTTTGGTGTGCTCCTCTGTCTGACCCGCTGATAATTAAGTCGCAATGCTAATTGATTTTATGATTGGATCACACAGGGTGAGGCTTTTCCATGAATTTGTATTCATCAGTTCCAGTAAATGACGGTATTGACTATCCCATGAAAACTCACTATCAGCCTAATACTTTTTTCCTAGTACTTTGAGTTCACCTTGGAAACTCAGGTTTAATATCCTGAGGAAATAAGAAACAGACCGTTTATCCCAAGGAAAAGCTCCACTGGGAATACCGAAGTGGGGACATGTTCTGCAATGTGTGTTTCCATCACACTTGTCTCTCAGCCCCACAGTCATCCATCTAAACTCCGCGGGGGCGGTGCGGGGGGGCTGGGACCCTGCAAACACTGTTCCTCTGCCCTCCGGCTCCCGGATGCGCCAGCAGGGGGTGCTAGAGGGAGCCGGCGAGGCAGGAGGTCGGAGAAGGCACCTGCCGCGTGCTGTTCCCGTCAGCCTCACGGCGGCCGAGGATTGTTCGGTTCCCAGCTTCCCTCACGCTCCCGGAACCAGCCTCGTCACACCTGAGAGGAGCGAGCACCGGCAGAGCAGCGCCTTCCCTCAGGGGCCTCAGTTCTCGCTGCTCGGGCCTCCTTGAGCCTCCAGCAAGAGGGGGAACCCCAACGTGGTCTTCATTTGGTTCTCCCAACCTTGGAGATGGCGGCGGCTTCCCGTGCCCCCCACCATGTTCCTGTTCACCTCCTCTGTCCTCCAGTACCTGTCCTATTGACTTCTTACGTTAAATTAGCTAAAATAACTTCTGTGCTTTCTACTTTGCTGACTCATACGGCGTATTTGAGAGCCACAACTTCTTTTATAACCGTGGTTAAAAGAGCAAACTCTAAAATCAGCCACACCTGAATGGAAATCCCCATCCATTTATACCTGGTAACTTTGGAAAATTTAATTGACCTCTCTAGGTCTCATTTTCCTCAGTCATTCCTTTATTCAATTAACAGTTATTAAGAACCAACTAAGTTACAGGCACCGTGCTAGGCAGTAGAAATACAATGTTATGCAAAACAGTTACATTCCCTGACCTCCTAGAACCTGCTGTCATGTGAATCAAATGAGGTAACACAGGTAAGGTACATGTCATCAGCCTTCCTCTCCATACCAACCCGGCAAAGACAAAAGGGTTTGAAGAAAAAAGTTGTTTCAACAGCTAAGTCTCTTCAGAAAATGAGATGGGGTCTTCTCCTCAACGAGGTGGAAGGTCTCGGTTAACATAACCCCATGGATTCACTGTATGCCCTGTCCACTCGTCCCGTTCGGAGCAGAGAAGCAACGACCTTTACAGTAACAATCTTCAGAAGGAAATGAGACAAACAGCACTAGAGAGGGAACACTATGAGGTGGCATTTTTTAGAAATTCTAAGGAGACAGGTACCTGTGATAAAATGTGAGCTGTCATGCGGGGCTAGGACTGGGGCCTGAGTGACTGTGACCATAGGGCACAGGTGGAAAAAGATAGTAGAGAGCTGCTCTTCCAACCGTAGTCACCACAAGAGTCTTCTTACCCTAAAATGTATATTGTACGTGTATATGTATGAACCAGAACTTAATTTCTGCTTCCTGCGGTAGGACAGCACACACCTCCAGAGGCCAGGGAGGTGATGACAGAAAAGGAAGATTCCTGATTCCATTTAAGTCTGAATCCAAAAGCCCCAGGCTGTGGGCAAGGAAAAGCTGGGAAGAAATCCAATCTCCACATTTTGACACAATCTGTCCTTAGTCTTCTGCTGTCTAGACATTGGGCGGATTATGGCAAGGATGGCCATGTCCTTGTTAGCAAGTAAGTATTTCTGCAAGACTACTATGTAGCTAAATTCTTGAAAGCCATATCTATAACACACTGATAACCTATAAATGCAAATTAAACTTTTCACCCTCAGTTTTTTATTCATTTTGACATCACTATGACCATGAAAAGTCATACTGAAGGAAAACAACCATGGGAAACTATTACTAGAAGGTCTATTTCACATCCCTGCTCTAGGGCCTCATTATAACTAATTTACTGTCACTGAAGGAATTTAGAGGCCTCGAAGACATGAAAAGCCTGGAGAGAGTTTTACTCGTAAATAAATGCCAACACTTAAACCATCAAGACAGCTTCAAATTCTAGGACTACTGAAATGGACAATATATACTGCCTGGGTGATTTATTATCCTTGTGTTTATAGTCCAAATGGGAAGATAATTCAATTCCACCTGAAGAGTCATTATGTGCCCAAACCCCAAGGGAAGTACTTTGGATAAGAGGTGATATTTCTCAGCTTTTCCATTTCAAACAAATTATTATTTCTGTATTTAAGACATCACCCAGGCAATTCCCTTCATGACTTGTAGCACTCTTGAGCAATTAAAAACATTGTATAAGGTGAAAGAAGTCGGGGACAAATGCCAAATCCAAAATGATCCACAGAACACCGAAGAACCCCCAGAGAGCACAGTTGCCTCAGACATAAGGTGAAATCATCCCTTCTGCTCAGGAAAACATAAATGAGTGGTAAGCATGCATCCAGCAAGCACATTATCACCCAGCAGAGACAACCTGATAAATACAGACTTCCTCTCCAAACAAGCCTCCTCACAGGGAATGTGAGCAAAAAGGTCCCTTCTGAGGAGATGGTGAAGTATCACTTGGCAAAATGTCTTCACTGTGGTACACAGCAGCCTTCCCTCTTATCCCCTTGCCACACATGCAGTTCAATTAGAGGGTGGAAGAACCTGTTTGCTACACGTCTTGGATTTGGCAGGGGACATGTTCAGAGGGGACAAGGGCAGAGAGGCCCTGGACTGTGGGATCAGGCCCCCAGAATTCCTGGGCTTACATACCATCCAGGCCATTGTGATGACTGTAGTTTCTTTTCCCCAAAATGCTCAGAGACGTGTGATTCGGCGTGGTTAGCATCCGCTTGGTAGTGGGGGTTTGCAGGCTTGGTGTAGATCGAATTACATTAGGTTTCTTCGAAGGATGGATCTCTGGCAGGGGGAGAAAAGGTTTCTCAACTCAGAACATGGTATTAAAAATCTCTGTGTGCACTTACATTGCCTAATAGGCACACATCTTACTTCTTAATGAGCTGAGAGTCAGTTCCTTATGAGCCAGCCTGTTTTCCCAAGGACTTGCATAATGAATCAACTTCAAGTGCCGTTACCATGGCTTTACTTATCAAAAGTGAGCTGCTGCTCCTCTGCTAGCTGGAGCTCTGAGCTTCATGTTGGGAGGACAAGCAACAAAAACAACAACAAAACGCCACTTGCACTTCAGAAGGTCACTTGAGCACAGATTTACTAAGGGAATAAGGCAACTAACTCTTCAAGGTCTTAAGAAATTTAAAGGTTATCTGGAGAAGACATAGCATGCAGCATGTCTCAGGTGTGAGAGATTTCTGGAAAACAGGATTCTTCCTCTGGCTCTGCAAGGAGGGTATAGGACCAGGGTTAATCTCTCCCAGCTACAGAACATTTTGATGTAGATGAAACCTGACACCAAATGCCAAATTCTAGACTCAAGATGTAGTAGAAGAAAAGCTTTGATGGAGGATATATCACAAAACGGTGACGTGCACGTGGGATATGTGTGTTTATGTGAAGTATGTTGTTGTCAGCCACATAGCCTAGAATTACTTGCACTTTTTGGATAAAGCAGATGGACAGAAATTGCAGTCTGTAGCAACTGGATTTAAGGATTTCAGTCTGTTACCGTTATTGGGCAATGTCTTGTCCGAAGCTAAACCTGCCCCCTGATTCTGAGTCACCATCTGTGCATGAGCCACCCTGTCTTCTCAGGGAAGGGCCAGGATATCAGCTTCATTGTCCAAAATTTAGGAAAGGCTGTTAGGATTGTTAGAATTACTATATCTTAGTCTGGTCAAAATTCTACACTTGCCAAAATTTAGGAACAGATCAAGTGCTAACCAGTATATGGTGCTGATTTTCTTTTTCCAACGTGGCACTGAAACTTCGCCAACCCCATTTTTCATTACAGCCTCCACACTACGCTCCATCCAAACCATACCACCTGCCTTTGGACTCATGAAAGCCTTTGTTCACCAAGTTCTCTTGGCCTCATAAAGGGAAAAATATTGTTTTCCTATTTTTCTATTTACTACTTATCACTCAAGGTTGAGATCAAATACTGCTTTCTCCACGTAGGCTGCCCTAAATCTCATCAGAAATAACTATTCTTTCCTCCAAGTGTCCAGTGAATATTACCTGTAATTCTTTTATAGGAGCTAATCCTTTGCTTAATTGTCCTTACCTGTGTGCTTTCCCCACTAGACTAAAACTTTTGAGGGCAAAGTCTTATTCATCTTGGCATTCCTCCAAATCACTTGGTGGTACACATCAGAGTGTCTTGTATGTAGTAAACACTCAGAAATATGTTAGGTAGGGATGTGGTTCAGCTAGTAAGAACAGCACATCTTTGGGCTTACCTGGGAGGCACAGACACCAATTTATCCGCAGGAGGAACACACAATTACCCATGGTAAGACTGACTAATATGCAATGTTATAGTCTATTTCTTATGATCAGAGACTTGTCCTTGCATGGTGGGAAGGGGCTTGGAGGATTAGGTCCTGCAAGGGCATACAGATAGCACACTTCAAGGACTTGATCACCATGACCTACCCAGGTCCTGCCTATGATAATGAGGTAATATTCTGGGGGCTATCAAAGCAATTCTTTAGGCCCTGAGAAATAAAACAAGAAATCAGGTGACCAAGTAAAATCAAAGAGGGAGCTGTGAGCTTCTGACTCTTGGATGCTCTGATAAGGACCACATAATATACCAAGTTCAAAGTTACACTTTGACGTTTAAGCGTGTCTAGAGTCTGAACACTTCATAACTGTGTATCTTTCTGACAGAGCAATAAGGTTCAATTCAACTTTGAGTACGAGTACATCATTCACTTTTACTGAGAAAATGAAAAAGCAAGAATATCAGAAGCATTAAAAACATGCCAGTATAGGTATAGTAGGAACCATTTTAGGAATGATTATTTTGTAAATTATCTTAAAACTTTGCAAAAACCAAAAAAAGTGTTATTGCCTAGTGATTTTTTAAAATACTCTTCTTAATTGTGATATTTCAACACGTATATGGACCCATTATCTTTGGCGAAGTCCAAGTTAAATAAGAGGGTAAAAACCAGAAAGCAATACAAATGCTCCCCTTTCAAAGTAACCTTAATTGGTACATCAAAACTATAAATATTCTTTTAAAGATAGGTTAGAACGAGTCTTATCTCATTAAAAAAAAATAAGCCAAGTGGAAGGATCTAAATCAAAACATTAAGAATATTCATCCTCTAATAATCTAGTGATTCTGACTTTCTTCTTTTTGCTCAATCTGTATTTATATCCATAAATATACATTACATTTTTATTGATTTTTTGAAAAAGCAAACATATCCATAACCTTGTGTATATCTTGTGTATATCCATAACCTTGTGTATATCTTGTGTGTATAAAGCTTCTAAAACATAATAAATTGACTATACATGTGAAAGTATCCAATTTCAGCTACTTTCTTGAAAGGCTTAGATTTAGTTTAAGTATGACAATTTAGAGTAGCCAAATACTTGTAAGATACAAAGATTGTTCTTTGAAATTTTCCTATTAGAAAATACCCACCTAAATACCCAATGATACATGCCAAAGGTTTCCTAGTGCTTTTGCTTTTCAGTGGACTTCCAGATAGCTCGGCATGTCTGTCTGCATCTGAGGAGAGAAGGAAACATGGAGACAACCAATGAGGCTGATTTCTCTACCTATTCTACACACACTGCAGAGACAAAAGGTGCCAGTGGAAGACAATGCAAAATATCCACCAGACTCCTGCACAATTTCCTGTGGGGTTTGAGAAAACCGTTTCTAGTTCTGGTTCCAAATTACTGAATGAAGGAGGTACCTGGAGAACACTCACTTTAAAGACTCATGAGTGCAGCTAACACGTATCTCGCACACACGTGCTTTCTGTGTGTGCCCATCTGAAAAGCAGTGGAAATACGCTTCCTTCCTAGCCATGGCATTGCTTTCTCATAGTAGAAAAACTTCCACGCAGAATGAGGTGAATCAGTCCTAATGTAAGATTCATGTGGCGGAGAAGACAAAAATGACAAAGCGGACAAAGGCAAGGCACTTGGCCATCCCTGACCTAGTGGGAGTGAGTCTCCACTGAGAAGACTCACTTGATTAAACTCCACTGAGAAGACTATCTTGATTAAACTCAGTTCCATTAGATGAGAGCCTCACAAGGGTAAACATGGGTCATCGGTTTTATCGCTCGTTTTCTATCCTTCATATCCTACCATGATGTCAGTGGTGCTGGGCTTTAAAAGGTTGCCTGTATGTAGAGTGTCTCATCCATTAGTCAGAACAGTAAAATACTGTGGGAATGGCTGTTAGTGTTCATAAAGTTCCCCTCACACTCCTCATACCCTACCATAACACACTTCTGACAGAGAAAAATAAGGCATATAACACACACACTCTCTGTGTTTTAATTAGTTGTCATTAGGATGGAAGAGTAGATGTGGAACAGGGCTGCTCTCAGACCAAGGAGCTAAGTTACAAAAATAGAGTTTGAAGGGAGAAAAAAAAAGTGTATTGAAATGTTTTTTAAATCTGCAGATATTGCCATAAAACTTAAAGAGTACTTTTAGCAGATATTTTGCTACGTGTATGCCTTTTCCCCACCTTCCAATACTTGACAAAAATGCCCTACTGGTTTTCTGAGGCTGAGACCACATTTCTAGGCATACATACAGGAAACTTCCTTTGACAACCACAAGAATTCTCTCTGCACTATTAGTGTTAAAATATACAATTCACTCTGGAACCACAAATCATTTAGAATTAAAAATTAACTTTTTCATAAGCTCTAGCTTTCTCTTTCACCAAGGAAACTATTTTAACTATTAAACAGAAAGAGGTGGGAAAATAGCATTTAAAAAGAAAACGTCTAAAATAAACAAAGCACATACTGCAGAGAGCCTCAGATAATAGGAATCAGAATATGTATCCTAAGCGCTGGCTAATTATTATACAACCATGGACAACTATAAATGATCTGATTTCTTTTCTTCCTTACTCAGCTGATTTCCTTTGGGAAAAAAAAAATTACTGAGATATGAAGTTTTTCACCTGTTGTTGAATAACAATGAAGATAAAGGAAGAAATATACCAAGCATATTTTGGAGGAGTAATCTAAATAAACATTAAAAAGCAACACAAGTCAAATCCCTGTCAAATCGCTGTGAGTGGATACTAAATAATTCCTTCCTATTACTAATTCATCTAAAATTCAAGTTCTACTTGGGATGAGGACAAGAGAAAATTTTGTCCTTTCTATTAATGAAAGAAAGCTTGAATGAATCAGCTTGTATTTCCTACATGTTCTGGACAAAGGCAACCATTGTATTACTAGTAATAAGATTAACTTTGCACTTTATTCCAGTTAATAAGGCCCAAAGGAAAACTGTCAATGTGGTTACAATTGATGGACTCTCCTAGGACTATCACCTTGACAAGAATCAACAAAAGGAAGACTATCAAAGAGGTCACCAACACAATACCTAAAGATATTTCATTTTAAACCACACTAATCTGCTTTTAATTTCTCATCAAATCAGTAGCATTACTTATGTGATGTTCCAAGTGACAATTTACAGAGCACCTGAGTGGGAGATCAAAGCTCTTTAGAAGCATCACTAATCCCCATTACATTTTAAAGTAGTTCGTGGCAAGAATGATCAGTCTCTGCTATGAGGAAATAAGTGCTAAGGCTACCTAGTCACTGTTTAATATAAAAATTGCATCTATTCAATGATATACACTGAATACACATGGGAAAAATACCTTCTGCCCTGGGGGAATGATCATACACATGGGATTATCAGGTCCACACTTGAGTTGGTTAAACAGAATCTTGGTCTGCACTCAAGAGCAGACCAGTGGTGCCACTTATCAAATTATTCACCTAACTCTATGAAAAGAGATAATTCATTAGTATGCATTAAAAGTGCACAGATAAGGCAAGCAACCTGAGAGATGCCCAAAGAACCCAGAAGGAATCAAAATCTGCCCAGAAAGAGGGAGAACATGAGCATCTCACCCCCAAGTCACTTGACTGCACACAGGCACATTTCTTTAGCTTCCTAGAGTACATCTCCTTGAGGTAAACCTGGAAAAACACTGTTGCTTTCATTGCAACTCACAGCCATTTTTCTACAATGTTTTGGAAATATGTGTGTGTGGGAATAAAATAGAAAAACTGCAAAAAGTACACACTGAATTAAAATTCACAAAAACATTCACATGGGCTTCCAAGATTGCTGTCAAAATAGAACCATCCACAGAATTTTCTTATAGGAATTGCAAAGGCATTTCTAAAGATGACACAAAACCCAGGTGCCATTATAAAAAAAAAAAAAATCACAGGGGCGCCTAGGTGGCTTAGTCAGTTAAGTATCCGACTCTTGGTTTCTGCTCAGGTCATGACCTCAGGGTCGTGGGATCCAGCCCCGCGTTGGGCTCCACGCTCAGTGGGGAGTCTGAGATTCTCTCTCTCTCCCTCTCCCCTTCCCTAAAATAAAGAAATCTTTTTAAAAAATGATAAATTCAACTATGTTTTTAAAAAATCTGCTTGACAAATACATCATAAACAAAGTCAAAGGCAAAATGGGGGATATATTTGCACCATGTATCACAAATCAAGAGCTAACATCCTTAAAATATAAAAAAGTCCTCATAAGTCAGTAAGACTTCTAATAGAAAACAGGCCAGGGGCAAAAATGGCTGACAGGGAAAAACAAATGGTTTTCAAATATATGAAAAGATTTCTATTTCATTCAAAATGAGAAATGCAAACTAATATAACTTACATGTCACCTGTCAACTAGCCAAGGGTTTCAAAGATGGATAACACTGCTGGCAAGGTTCTAGAGAAATAGGCATTCTCTAGACATTGTGGGTGGGAACGCAAATCGTGGTTTTTCTAAGGATAACTGGGTAGTGACTATTAAAATTCCAAATGCATGTTCCTTGATCCAGATATTTTACTTTTAGGGGTCTGTCCTGTGACCTACCCACGCATTTCACACATCGGTATGAAATGCTATCTGTATAAGGATATTTGTTGCAACATTACTTATGATAGAGAAGACTGGAAATAACCTAAAAATCTGTTTAATAAGGAATTAAAGTACAAAACATTATTATGCAGCTGGTAAGAAAAGGAGGTAGCTCTCAATGTACTGGTATGGAATGGCTTCCAAGATCTGAAGTAAAGAAAGCAAGGTGCAGAACAATGTGGACATTAACATCTGTATTAAAACAAAAAAAGAATATACCCACTTAGACTAGTATAGATACACAGAGTATCTCTGGATACTTTAGACAGGATGACAATGGTTACCTCTGAAGATGGTATAAATGGGAATGGCAATAGGATTTCTAGCCACTTTTGTATCTTTAGAAAAATTTAAAGTATCCATTCAAAAATGAATTTTTATTCAAAACAAACTACCCAAAATACCCAAACCAAAACTGTTCTCACCTAATATCAGAGCTTAAAATTTCACACTTTATACAATTATTAATAGTTAACTTTTGCTGAGAAATCTCTAGAAAAACTCGTATTTTAAAGCTTCTGAATGCAGGTCCTTGGGATACTTCCAAAGCTGAATCAGCATCTTCAAACAGAAAAATGTGGCTCCAGGTGCCTCTCAAGGAACTGCGTACTAGGGAATGGTGGTCATTCAAGTCTGGTGTGATCAACTTAGAAACCACGGAGTCACCCATGAAAGCTACAAAGGTGGCAGGTCATTCACTTGGACCCACTTCTCCAGACACTTTAGCTTCATCTACGGAGTGCTGCGAACATACCCACTTCTACTTAACCTCAGTTTCTGAGGATCCTGAATCTCAAATAGTAACCCTGTGCTTATTAGGTGTTGGGTGATTTTACAGATGTTTGATAAAGTCATCGGGAAGCTCAGTGGTCATTTCTGATGGCGAGAACAAAGGAAGAACACCATTATCACATCGTGGCTTTTTTTACTGAAGGCAGGGGGAGAAGAGACAGGCTGTCTGAAACTTGACAACCCATGCTATCAGTCTGCAAATTGTGTCAAGGACACAGTACCTTTCTTTCTGCGATGTTCTGGTTTTTGATTTACCAATCCATGTTTAATAAGCACTATCTCTCTGGTAGAACAGGCTCAGGCATTGTACTGATGTTAGTCATTTTTGTAATGGACTTACATATTTACATATAAAGGCATAGTATTCAAACAAATAGAAATTTGGGGAATTTGGTTTTAAAAAATCACATATATATGTATATATATGTATTTCTTATATGTATATATTTTTCAACACGTTGGTCATACTATATACCTAAGTTTTTAAAATTATTTTTTAAAAATAAGAAACGTAGGACGCCTGGGTGGCTCAGATGGTTAAGCGTCTGCCTTCGGCTCAGGTCGTGATCTCAGGGTC
The DNA here is from genome assembly GCF_004348235.1 of Phoca vitulina. NCBI lineage: Eukaryota > Metazoa > Chordata > Mammalia > Carnivora > Phocidae > Phoca > Phoca vitulina. Next base: position 8,977,704 of record NW_022589715.1, on the reverse strand, counting down.
CTGGGATCGAGTCCCGCATCGGGTTCCCTGCTCAGTGCAGAGCCTGCTTCTCCCTCTCCCTCTGCCACTCCCTCTGCTTGTGCTCTTCTGTCTATCTCTCTGTCAAATAAATAAATAAAATCTTAAAAAAAAAAAAAAAGAAGAAGAAACGTATTCCCATGGCTCAAAATTGAAAAAGTTTAAAAGGATAAACAGAGGGGAGTCTCCTTCCCACCCCTTTGTCTCAGCCTCCCAGCTTCCCTTCCCGGGGACATTATTTGTTCTTACGTTTTCTCTGTGATACTTTATGGATATATAAAGATTTCCCCTTTTCAGTCTACTGTTTTAATACCATTTTCTTAACGAAAATAAAACAAAAAGGCCAGAGTACTGTTGTAATAAACCAAAAAAAAAATTCCTCTAAAAGGATCAACTTGTAAGTCAAGCACTCATAGTTACCATTATGCTCTGCACAATCTGAGATTTTTGTCTCCTTAGCTTTTCCCTTCACTCTCACGCAGTCTGTCACCCTGTGAACTCTGGCTAGGACATGATTTTGATGGTGCTGCCAAGGCCAGAAGCCATGGAAAGGGTCAGCTTCTATAGTGCTTAGAACTCTCAAGTTCACAGGAAAAACTACTTACCTTCCTGAATATTATGAATTATTCTAAAATGCATCAGTTAGAGCTCTTGATCCATCAGTATCTTTGGAATTAGACTTTCATCTCATCTGAACGTACATTCATACTGCATCACAGGGATTAACTTTTTTGAGGAGGGATGGGGGTCACCATTGCCCTTGAGAAACCAAGGAAAGCTTACTAAAAAACAATACACCTATGCATTCCCACTGGACCATAGACACGGTTGCCTACAGACATCAAGTTATTAACAGTTTATCTTCTCCATAACAATCCAAGATCAAGGGATCTGCTGAAGAGGTGGTAACAAGGTACATATAAGACAGGAGATGATGATGTAAGAATCAATTAGATGCTAGAAGAGTTCATTAGTTGCTTGTCTGAAAAAAAGTAACAGTAGATGGCTGCTGAAACTTTGTAATTTTAAATTTCAAGGTAAAATTATTTTGAGAATCTATTCTATATGTAACTTGACCAAAGAAGCGCAACGCAAAATATGCTCCTTGAATCTCATCACACCAAATGACCCTGTTCTTTTATTACTATTATTATTATAGCTATATGTTTATAGAAATAAAACACATGTAATTTAACTGACCCCCCCTTTATTTAGTAGCATGGCCTTTCAATTGAGGAATAATATATAAAATGAGGTAACAGGAAAAATACACTTCATTGAAGAATAATAAAAATAAAGGCAATTTGCGTATTAACTGAGAAACTAACAGAAGAGCCATGGGAAACAGAAGCTTCCTCAGCTGCCAATTTAGTTGGTGATTTCTTTTCCATTCATAGGAACAAAGATGATACTGGATCCTGGCCAATTTTAATGGAAGAATTTCATTCAATTCTTTTTCTCATATGTTTTATTATCCTGTTTAGTTAAGAAACTATAAATGTGTTTTAAATCAGCTAAGCAGTTTGGATGAATGTAAGTATTTTCCAGTTCCTTAAAATGGTTAAGAAAAGGATAAGAGGGGTGCCTGGGTGGCTCAGTCGTTGAGCGTCTGTCTTCGGCTCAGGTCATGATCCCAGAGTCCTGGGATCGAGCCCCACACTGGGCTCCCTGCTCCGCGGGAAGCCTGCTTCTCCCTCTCCCATTCCCCCTGCTTGTGTTTCGTCTCTCGCTGTGTCTCTTCGTCAAATAAATAAATAAAATCTTTAAAAAAAAAAAAGAAAAGAAAAGGATAAGAGCATAAATCCATGAACTGAGAAATGCTAGCATGAAATATCAGTATCAGCCTAAGTTCCAAATACACATGAGTCTAATGGAGCTAAATTCCCCTCCATGGGACTCAGAGAGTACTGCCATTTTCCACTCTCTTTACAAAGCACTTTTCTTCTCCTTATAAAGCTTTTACCTGTAAGTTGTAAAGCCTTTCAACCATTCTGCTGAAAATTACCTTTAGGAACAAAAAATGATTTTCAATTATCCCTCCTTACATGGATACCCTCCTTAAATCAAAATGGAACATCTCATAACAAGAAATTTCTTTTCTCACACAGAAAAAGCATCTACTAAATGCCTACACAATTTCCTTTCTGTTAAGCCAGACAGCAAATTTGCTCATCCTTTAAGGGAGAAAGCTGCATGGCTCTAACGTGGAGCCAGGCCTGTGACTAAACATAGCAAGGCTAGAATCAGAGCTAGCACACAAAGTATGGACACATTTGAGGGGTACATGGTAATAACAGAACAACCCACAATTCACTGATACATATGACCTTTGTTCTAACAACAACAACAAAAATGAAACATAAGCAAGACTGAGCATGTTGAAAATGAGAGTAATAGTCATGTACATGGTATGCAGTAATATATGTATGACTATGAAATGGAAACCAAATTGGACAAATATAAAGAATGCTCAACCCATAAATTTGGTCACTAGCCTGTAAAAACTAAATATGTATTTTCAGAAAATTCACCCAAAGACACTAAAATCCATTTATAATTTGCTCCATCTTCCAATAACTTCCAAAATAGTGTTTGTTATGAAGCACTGTGAATTTCCATTAATATTGTACGACTGTAAAAGGAAAATGAGAGGTTTACAAAGACATGCAATTTCTAATTAATGTAAATGGGCAAATTTTATTCGAACCTAATGAAGCCATGTAAGAGCAGGCTGCATGTCTCGTCTAAGGGGCTTCACTGGGACACCGTCCTTAGGGGTTACATCGCGGCACGACCTTGCAGGTGAAAAGTGCCTTCCCGTAAGGGTTCTCGGGCAATCCCATCACAAGACCTCCCTGGACAAGGGTGCCTCCCACCGATTCTCTGCTGAGCACTATCCTCTCTGTGGAGGGACTTCCAGTGTTTCCTTTTTAGGTTGGCATGATACAAATGGCAGCAGACAAAAACAATGTTAAAAAAATAAACCAAATAAAAGGCTGTACACAAGAACTTATGTTTATTGCCAACAAAAACAAAAAAACAAACAAAAAAAGAGAGACAGGGAAGGAGAGAAAATGGTCAGAAGCACGACACATAAGGTTAAGAATTTAAAAGCATCTTACATTCTGCCCTAATGGCAGCATAATTAATAGGAACAAACGGCCGTCTTGCTGCCTGCCGCAGCCGGAGGGTATTTTTGCAGACCTGACGAGCAAATTTTGTGAAATATGTAGTGTGAAGGAAGAAAGCTTGGCGGGTCTTCACTGCAGACTTTGGGCTCCCCGTGTTTCGGACTGGCATCCCCTGCATGGCCTGGCGAGACACGTGACTCCTAACACGGGGGTCCTGCAAAATCAGACACCGACAGACACATAAAGGATAGGATGCTACTGGCATCAGGCTCAGAGAAAAGGCAATTTTTAAGTTCTTCACTGAAGCATCTATAACTTAATACCCTACCCCTAAAGGAGGAAATTTAGAAGTATGCATTTTTGGGAAGAGGGTAGGGGTGTAGAGAAGGAAACTGGGTAGGGGTGGGAGGGTGTGTGATCTTGTTTTTGTTTTTTAAGTGTTTCTTTTATTTCCAATTCATTAACACACAATGTTATATTCGTTTTAGGTGTACAATATAGTAACTCAATATTTCCATACATCATCCTGTACTCATCACAAGTGCACTCCTTCCTCTATTTTGGTTTTTAAATTGACATTGACCTTGGGCGCCTGGGTGGCTCAGTTGGTTAAGCGACTGCCTTCGGCTCAGGTCACGATCCCGGAGTCCTGGGATCGAGTCCCACATCGGGCTCCCCCTTCTCTGTGGGGAGCCTGCTTCTCCCTCTGCCTCTGCCTGCCACTCCCCCTGCTTGTGCTCACTCTCTCTCTCTCTCTGTCAAATAAATAAATAAAATCTTTTATAAATAAATAAATAAATAAATAAATAAATTGATATTGACCTTAAGAATCCAAAATCAGGGCGCCTGGGTGGCTCAGTTGGTTAAGCGACTGCCTTTGGCTCAGGTCATGATCCTGGAGTCCCAGGATCGAGTCCCGCATCGGGCTCCCTGCTCGGCAGGGAGTCTGCTTCTCCCTCTGACCCTCCCCCCTCTCATGTGCTCTCTCTCTCATTCAATAAATAAATTAAAAAAATCTTAAAAAAAAAAAAAAAGAATCCAAAATCAAGTTCACAATAGCAAAAAACTGCCAAGGGGGTTAATTAAATTATTTTATTTTTTTTAATAGTGAAGGAGTCCTGAGATCGTGTTAGGCCTTAAAGTCTCCCTCTGGTCGACATAGGTGCTTATATCTGCAATCTATGAGAATTTTACCAAAATTGTATTTCAATTGTTGTACCTCAAGATTGAGTCCATACCACCTTCTTTGTCCCTTCTATGACAGCCCAGGGGCAGAAAAATGTCCAATTCGTATTTATTACTTTATGTAGTAAGACATATTTTTGACAGTATTTAAAGGTTGCAAACTGTTTCCAAAGAGCAATTAAAACATTTAGTTTGTAAGCTCTCTACTTATGCTAACACTTCCCACACACATTGTTCTTTTGTCTGAGTAATCACACAAGAATAATATTTTGAATACCTGAAAAACTTTGATTTGTCCCTACCCTCTCTCTACGCCCACCTTAAATATTATGGTGTTATGTTTAGTTATAAAAAAACAGTTTTGCGGGGCGACTGCGTGGCTCAGTCGTTAACCGTCTGCCTTCGGCTCAGGTCATGATCCCAGGGTCCTGGGATTGAGCCCCGCATCGGACTCCCCGCCCAGTGGGAAGCCTGCTTCTCCCTCTCCCACTCCCCCCGCTTGTGTTCCCTCTCTCGCTGTCTCTCTCTCTGTCAAATAAATAAATAAAATCTTAAAAAAAAAAACAACAACAGTTTTGCTTGCTTTTAAGTTATCCTGTACTATACTTCTGTTTCCAAGGAGTATCTAGCCATTGAAATGACATTCATCAACATAAAAGATTACTGCTCATATACCTCTGTAGTTGGGCTGGGAGATAACTTCTCTTCCTCCGATTGGGTGGGCATTTTCAGGCCTCCATATTTTTTCCAATAGAGCCAACAGGTCGCACACAATCTACACTGCATATTAGGTGGGCCCCAAGAATACCACTGATGAGACTGTGTAGCTAAAGACAGAGGAAAAATATGGAAAAACAAAGAATGCTATGTAATTTGTAACATCAATACACATACCATTAAATATATTTAAAATATTCCAAAGTCATCTTTAGTTTACAGTGTTACTTTTCTTTCCCCAGTTCACCAAACATAAAAGTCTAATACATGCACGTTATTTTTCAAGATTCAGAATTCATTAAACCATTTACTTCTATATATATATCGAGTACTTGTGGCTCCTGTTAAAAGAAGCTAATAGATGGAAGTATCCTATATAATAAACTGTGCTATTACTGAGGGAGTTTCATTAATTAAAAATACCCTCTATTGTGTACATTTCTGGAAATAAGTTATCAGAAAGGTATTATTATTGTTAGATTAGTGTTTAAAGTCTAAGTCTAGGTCACCAAATCGATGGTTCAGAAACTACCTCAGAGTTTAAGGTGCTCAGAGAGGCCCCACTGATTAAGGCAGGGATCTGTCAGAAATAGATAACTGTTTTCCATTTCCTTATTTTAATAAATGAACAAAACAACCATTTTAATATTTCTCCCTTTAAAAACACAATCCCTTTCAAGACTATTTAAATCCAGGGACGCCTGGGTGGCTCAGTCATTAAGCATCTGCCTTCAGCTCAGGTCATGATCCCGGGGACCTGGGATCGAGCCCTGCATCGCGCTCCCTGCTCAGAGGGAAGCCTGCGTCTCCCTCACCCACTCCCCCTGCTTGTGCTTGCTCTCTCGCTGTGTCTCTCTGTCAAATAAATAAAATCTTAAAAAAAAAAAAAAAGACTATTTAAATCTAGATCCAGTGAGCATATGCAGCCAAGATCACAGAATGCTTAGGACCTAATAACCTGGCTGATATATCACTTAGCTAAACAGTGCAAGCCATTGTCAGATTTGTTCTGCAGTTTGAATTACTGCCATATAACATTTAAAGTATTCCCACAGTGGATCTGAAGTTTAAGACAGGAAACACTGGCACTGAAACATTAAGTTAACGAGGTACATAAAAATTATAATTCTCTACATTTGCCTTGGAATACTCTTCCCCCTGATTTGTAAGTTACCTTCGTCAGGTCAAAATATTCAAACAGTACATTAAGGTGTCAACTAACACTTCACAAGCCAATGTCAGAAAGAGAAAATATACTGACCATTATAATCAAACTGTGTCTTAGTTTATTGAGAATAATACTGTGCACCCATCATGTGTTATTTCTAGTGGACTCCTTGCAAACAGCAGCCCAAAACCTTTCCTCTTATAATTTAGAAACAATAAGTCAAATAAGTTGATTTTTTTTAAACACAAATTTTAAGAATCATAAATATTAGGCTCCTATTTTTGATTCTGAATATAAAATTTCACTCATATTTAAATGTACATCTTTACCCAAGTTAACCATGACATGGCATTTTAATATTTGTCAAGCAACATCTTTCCCCTTACATAATTAACTCAAATGCAATTAAAAAGTGACAGGGGCGCCTAGGTGGCACAGTCAGTTGAGTGTCCGACTCTTGATTTTGGCTCAGGTCATGATTCAGGGTCATGAGACTGAGCCCTGCATCAGGCTGAGGAGTCTGCTTGAGATTCTCTCTCTCCATCTCCCTCTGCCCAGCCCTTCTGTGTGCTCTCTCTCTAAAATATCTAAAATCTTTTTTTTTAAATAAAGAAAATCTTAAAAAAAGTGACAAAAAGAAAACACCAAATTCTATAAAGATAAATCTTACATGCATGTTATGAGATACATCTTATGATATTATTTAATGAGTCTAAAATAAATATAAAATAAAAATCACTCATTTGTCATGCACACATAAAAATGACAGAATAATTATTTAAAAGGATATGTGAGACTACATATGAGTGTAAAAGGGGTAAGTCAAAAATAAGACAGATTAAGCCACCACTTGTCTGCAGGATTCTTTTTATTTTCATTTAAATACAAATAAACTTCAATATCTAAGAGTTTCCAATTCAAAGACACTCATGATGCAATACACAATTATGTATATGTACATATATTTCCCTTTGTGCTTCCATGGTGCAGAAAAATGGTTAGAAATGTACCATTTCTATGAAGTCAGCAATTTGCCTGGATCATACTTTCCTTGGTTTCAGGTAAGAAAATTATATGACCGTTTTTTATTTTTATTTATTTACCTTTAGAGAGAGTGAGTGGGGGAGGGGTAGAGGGTAAGAGAGCATCTTAAGCAGACTCCACACCCAACATGGGGCTTGATCTCATGACCCTGAGATCATGACCCGAGCCGAAATCAAGTCAGATGCTTAACCGACTGAGTCACCCACGCGCCCCTATGTTACCTAGTTTTAAAAGTCTTTTCTAGGGGTGCCTGGCTTCAGTTGGTAGAGCATGCAGCTCTTGATCTTGGGGTTGTGAGTTTAAGCCCCACAATGGGTATACAGATTACTTAAAAAAATAAAAATTAAATTTAAAAAAAAAGGGCTTTTCTAACACTGAAGCTTGGTGTGAAGTAGAGCAGAGGCCGCATTGCCCCTCGTTTCTGTGCCCTTAGGGCAGTAAGCTACAGCTATCCCTCCAAAGGGCTGCTGAGAGAAAAAACTGGGCACCAAGTAAACTTTCAAAAATACTAGTTTTCCTTCCCTCTCTCACCCCGGGCCACTTTGATTGTAAGGAAACATAAATTATAATGTCATTGATATCCATGAACAGATTATGTTGTTTGAGATTTTAAATAAGTATAAAAATACCAAAAGTGTGGGGCGCCTGGCTGGCTCAGTCAGTAGAGCATGCGACTCTTCATCTCAGGGTTGTCTGAGTTAGAACCCCACGCTGGTGTAGAGATTACTTAAAAAAAATACAAAAAGTGGGGGGAAAAAAGCTAAGAGAGACAATAAAATAGCAAGAATTTTTTTTAAAAAAGTGTATCGGGGCACCTGGGTGGCTCAGCTGGTTAAATATCCGACTCTTAATTTTGGTTCAGGTCATGATCTCAGGGTGGTGAAATCGAGTCCCACATCGGGCTCTGTGCTGGGCGTGGAGTCTGCTTAAGATTCCCCCCCCTCCCCGTGCGCATGTGTGCTCGCTTTCTCTCTCTCAAATAAATAAATAAAATATATATTTTTTAAAAGTCTATCAATTACTTCATCTCACCAAACCAATCTAACATCCAGGTCAAATAAGCTGTAATACTGCCCATGTCTGCTAGGATTTTGACATGAACAGATACTGATAAATATACCAGGGCCCTGAAAGCAAAGGCAAACATAGAACAGCATCTCCCAAACCAGTGCGCTCTGACAGAACCAGGTCTGAGGATTATAAATAGCACCTCATCCATACACAGGTCTTCCTGACAGAACTTTTTGGAGCCTCTGTCAAAGTATACTAAGAAACTCCAAAATAGGATTTGGTATATTCCGTGGAACCATGGTTTGCACAAAGCTAGCAACAACTCTGAACGCAGCTTAGCAAACACTGCAGTGGGATACTCAACAGAGGACCCTGCAGAAGCAAAGCAGGGGAAACCCAGGACCAAAATTCAGTGTCCAGGCCGAAGGGAAGGGTGGGCATCTACTCACATCGTCCTGCTCTCTGAGAGGTGCGCCTCAGGTACCTCGAGAGGGCTGCTCAACACCTTCCACCCCGCAGTGGGAGCACAGGGCCACGCACCGCATCCCAGGCCCCGAAGGAGAGGAGAAAGCCGCCTTACCATACAACTTACCATAGCAGCTCTCACAGGCTCGCCCTACGAGGGGATTCTGTGGCTGGAATGTGGTCCCCACGGCTCCATTCACAGCACCAGGTTTGCCATTGCTGGCAGATATTTGGTTGGGATTTGGTTTGCTGCTTTCAATGAAATATAAAGTGAGGTGATAAAAATGACCTGTATAACAAGGCAAAAGTCTATCTCTCTGTTGCTTTATCTTAACTACATATAAACATCTGAATGTTTGGTAAAGAAGAAATAAGCTGGTAAACGTAAGGGATTAAAATGAACTCAAACCATTCATCTGTACAAAACAAGGGTATGTAAAAACCAATCTCTTATGCCTGATACGCACAAAGTAAAGATAGCCATTATTAGCTCTCCTCCACCCGAACCCAATTTCCTTAGAACACCCTCTGCGGCTTTTTGAAAGACACAAGCTCCTAAGCTCTATTACTTACCATGAATTCTCCTGAGAATAAAAAATACTTTGGGGGGATCAAACAATTAAGTTAAAGCGGCGTGCTGTGTTTGGGAGAGCCACCGCGCCACTCCTGCCGCTGGTGTGGGAGCTGCTGACAGGGCGCGGGCTCCTGAGGGAACGGCACAAAAGCCACGCGCTCAACAAAGACCCTGTGGATGTCAACAGAGCGTATCTCTAGAATCTAAGTTGGCATTTCAGGGGATTTAACCGTTTATGATAATGATTTCTATGACGTCTGAATTTTTATGAGAAAGATTACACAGCACTTGACATTAGAAAAGCCAACCAATGTATTTTGAGGTTTTTAAGAAAAAATTTTTAGGAGGATGAGAAGGAGACATCTATCAAGTGTTTATATGCAAATTTCCCAGAGGCCATAATTCCTTAGAGACAGGTAGCCTAGATTACCTTGGTACTTACTTGGTGCAAACATGGCTAACTTTTCCCCACGTGGGGTAAGCTAACTCCCCTGCTTATAAAGCCATGCCCTAGAATACTACACAGGTGCACATGACATGTTCTCAAATAAACTCAGAATTTATTAAACATATATTTATCAGTGCCTGACCTCAAGGAGCTTTCATTCTAGAGGAGCTTTCACGTCTATTTGCTAGACGGAAAACAAGCAAAATAAACTAGTCAACCATCTGTTAGCAATGAATGCTGAATGACTGAATGCAGACTAGAACTCCCCACGGCTACTGAGGTAATGAGAGTTCACAACTATCAAGACACGTGGAGTTTCAACACAGAGTCGGCTCAGGAGTTTCCTCTTTGCTGTTTCCTGTTTCTTCAATTCCATTTACCAGTGAAAGCCTAATGTGTAAACTTGGCCTGACGGCAAATTAAGATTTCTTTCTGGCATTGTTACTGTAACTCTTAGGTGACACCTCACCACCACCCCCAGAAGAAATCATTTAACCTCTGTATGCAGTGAGGTCCCCACTTTGTAATAGGGCTATTATTTACACTTCTAACCTGTGCCAGCAATGTATCTTGAAGACAAATCATTTTTTAAAACACATTTTACACAAGACAGAATGTGTTTATTTTCTTATAGTTTGCAGATGAAAATGTACATGATTAAAAGTGGTGACTTATAATGACTAAGATTTCCAAAGGTATGTAATAAATACTTCTGATTTTTAAGAATCTACTAGATATAGATAGGAAGGATGGCCCCCTTAAATCAAGTGACTGACTGAATCTCAGAAGGCTTCCCTCAAAATATGAAAATTTCTGACATTTAACCCAGGGCTAAATATATGTGTTGAAAAAGAGCTAATACAAATTTACAGGTGAGCTGCCTGAAAAAAGAAAGAGAGCAAACACAACCTTAGTTGTTCAATTGAATTTTGCATGTTATTTGACTAAATAAACCACTGATCATAATTATAATAATCATAAAAGGAAAACAAGTGTGCAAAGACTCAATGAATGCAGACATGTGAATCACTTAAAATCCGTTTTGCAAATCTAAGTACCTACAGATTAATTCTCAGGTGACAAATGATTTCAATGTGACCATTTGAATAAACTTTAAGACAAACATACAAAAAAAATTTTTTAAAGCTGCATTATATGAAACTGTCCTTTTAGCTAATGCCCAAACCTCTTCTCCCTCATCTGTATTCCAGATTCTACCCCTACTGCCCTCTTCTCGAGAATTTTGTACATTTGATTCTCTTTCCTGGACCCTCTTCATTATCATGTAAACATATTTCTCCTACTTAAAAAACTCTATTATTCTTTTCCAACCTACCCCCTCAAAGTGAAGAACTCCTTCGACTGACCTTTCCAGCCACTTCTGTTGAGAGCTGCCCATTTTGACTTTCTGCAGTTCCTTGGCTTACATGCAGTCCTCGACCACTACATTAAAGATGACCAATGAATGACCTAATGCCATGTTGCTAAATTCTCAGGCTATTTTTCATCAACATCTGACATAATTAATTAATCTCTTCCGCTCCTTGAAACACACTCCTCTCTCAGCTTTTGTGATAATGCACTCACCTTGCTATCCTACTTTTTCTGATACATAAATCCTGGATTTCCTCAACGTTGGCCCAAGACCCTTTTTTTCTTATTGCTCCTCCTAAGAAAGCTCATCCATGGTTTCAAACACAATATTATATGCTGATGAAGCTCAAATTTGTATCTCTAGAGCAAAACTTTCCCCTGAACTTAAGATCAATACATCCGACATCAGATTCAACACCTCTTTTTGGATAGAGCAAATTCAAAATGACCTAGCCTCCTTCTCTGCCAGTTTCTTAGCTTGGTGAAGGGCACAACAATCCACCTAGCTGTGCTGGCCAGAAATCTGGGACTCTAGCTTGACATCTCCCCTCTACCCTCCATACACGTTAATCACCTCCACATGGTGTCCCATTTCCAGGGCCACAACTCCAGGTCAAGCTACCATCACCTTTCTTCTCCAAGAACTTCATAATTGGGTCTCCTTACATCCACTATTACTCCTCTTCCCCAAACCATTTTCTAAAATAGAGCCAGTGAGGGCGCCTGGGTGGCTCAGTTGGTTAAGCAACTGCCTTCGGCTCAGGTCATGATCCTGGAGTCCCTGGATCGAGTCCCGCATCGGGCTCCCTGCTCAGCAAGGAGCCTGCTTCTCCCTCTGACCCTCTCCCCTCTCATGTGCTCTCTCTCTCTCATTCTCTCTGTCTCAAATAAATAAATAAAATCTTTAAAAAATAATAATAAAAAATAAATAAATAAATAAAATAAAATAAAATAGAGCCAGTGATCTTAAAGCACCAATTTGATCATGACACTTCCTTGTTTAAAATCCATTCCCACTGTTCATCAGATGGGTACACTCCTGGCCCTTGCCTACCACACCAGCCTCCCGCAGCTCACCGCTCTCCTGACACCAGCTACACTGCCTTTGTCTCAGCTCCTTAACTACTGTTCTGCCCCTTCCGATCTCAGGATCCCCTTGGCCTGGAAAGCCTCCATCACCTGGTTAATTCCTCTTCCTCCTCCAGAGTTCACTCAGACTCACTTCCACAAGAATCTTTCCTGACAGCATCAACTGAGTCTGGTTTTCCTGTACAAATTCTCATAAAAACTATTCTGTTCTTCCCCATCATAGTACTTGTCACACTGGGTGACTGTTTCGCATCTGTCTCCCCCACGCTAGAATGTATCTGTCTTCTTAACCTTACTACCTCTAGTACTGAACAGAGTGCTCTGCATATAGGAGACTGCTGGACTCAAACGAATGACAGCATAAAATAATTCTTAATCTATTATTTGTTTCAAAATACTTGATTTCAGAGTTAATTGTGAAATTCTTCAAAGGACTCAGATTCTTATCCAACTCAAGATAACTTCATACCTTCCATTTATGTAGAAGATTTATGTAACTTTTACATCATTCACTTAGATCAGGTTGGCATCGTAAATATTTTCAGCTCTGTGGATATTACAATTTCTGTCACAACCTCTGAATGCTGCCATCGAAGCATGAAAGCACACATAAATAATACATAAATGAATGAGAATGGCTGTGTTCCAATGACACTTTATTTACAAAAATAGGCAGCAGGTCAGATTTGGCCTGCAGACTACAGCTTGCTGGTCTTTGACTTAGATCAAGACTCCAATGAAGTCAATGCAAAACATAACAGAAACAATTCTCTGGGTTACTAGGTGAAAACTGGTTAGATGTACTTTCCCTTGGATGTGACAGCACTACAACGGCCAAGAAAGCTGCTGTGCTTGCTTCTAAAAACCTGACTTATGAATCGCCACACTGTTTTCTTTGGGGAGTTGCTCTTCTATAAATTACTCAAATAAAATATAAAATGTTCTAAAATACTGGAAACCACTGCAGGAGGGACATTACAGCTCTGAATAAAAATTATGAATCCTGTAAATTACATGTTATCTGCCTTGAGATAAAAAAAAATTATTTAAAAATATCACAATTCATTATCCACAAGGCCTCCTATATATAAATGTATTACTCTATCAAAATTCAGTGAACAAAAGCCTAGGTATAAAACAACTGTACTGAGTGAGAAAAATCCTGAAGCAGCACACAGAACTTTGTAGCCATTTCATTTTAACCCCCACAGAACCTAGTATAGCACTATACACACGGTACTCAATAAACTAAGTTTTCTGGAACAAATGAACGATCTCAAAAGGCCTCAAAAAAGATTATAATTCATTTAAAATGTAGCAAATGAAAAGCAAACTGGCATTCATTTTGATACGACGATTTCTAAGCCCCCCCCAAATAATGATGATAGAATACCAGACATGTGAAACAACTGATACCTATTCATTATTTATCCAACATTTACAAAGTATGGTTCTTCTTACTCTCTTTAACCATTCTGCCAAGCAAACAATGTAAAATCTGCAACCAAATAAACAACCTCAAAAGGGCAACGTGCACCACACCTCCCAAATCCATTCCATAACACAGAAGTTTCAAAAGCTGCTAGCTTTCTAAAACACATTTGCTTCAAATAATAGAGTCTCAGAGGTTAGTTCTCTGATGCTTTCCCTGCAGCTTTGATAGAAGGATACCACATGGCATTTTTCCTCTCATCCTTTTGTCTGTCTACTTGGGGTTTCTCCCACCAGCCATTTTTCTTTCTAAAAAAAAAATCACTGTAGTGGTATAATGGAAGCAAGTCTCGTGCTTTGTAGTGTCAGAAAATAAGATACACAACGAAATTCAAATCTGGCTGAAACTGACCAAAATGACATATTTTGTTTTCATAGAATTCATACTATGACAAATATTTTAAAAGATTTCTGTTACTTACTAAGTTGGGATATACACTTGTTTCAGTTTACTCTCGGCTTCTGCTGCTTTTAGACGTTTCTAATTCAAAAGATAGATAAAATAGTTTACATACAATGCTTAATAATTATTACCACTTCACTGTCTTAAAAAATTCATAAGAAAATGAAATATTAAAACATCATTCAAAAATTGCCATTTTAAACAAAGGCCTTTCTTTCATGTACATATTCTCAAACTGTGTTCATTTGTAAGACAATTCACTAGATTCTGAGGTACAGAACTGCAAATATTAATACCATTTTAGACCTAGATTTTAAAAAGAAAGCAGTGAATAAGTCCATTTTCTACTGCTCCACCAGTGAATAAACAGGACTTAGAAATAACCATTTTTATAATGCAATATATGTTAAGAAAGAAAAAAAGAAGAAGAAGAATGTAGCAGGAGGGGAAGAATGAAGGGGGGGAAATCGGAGGGGGAGAAGAACCATGAGAGACAATGGACTCTGAAAAACAAACTGAGGGTTCTAGAGGGGAGGGGGTTGGGAGGATGGGTTAGCCCGGTGATGGGTATTGAGGAGGGCACGTTCTGCATGGAGCACTGGGTGTTATGCACAAACAATGAATCATGGAACACTATATCTAAAACTAATGATGTAATGTATGGGGATTAACATAACAATAAAAAATTAAAAAAAAAAAAAGAAATAACCATTTTTATTTTGCAAATTTGGTTTCTACTTTCTTTTTTGCCCTTCTGGAACACACACACACACACACACACACACACACACACACACTCTTTGCTTTAAAAAATATTTTTATCAGAAATGATGAGTTTCCAAGGTCCATGAGAAAGAAAGAGATAACTCCCCTAAGTACAATTAAATAAGTATTTACCCTCAAGTGTTAAGAGATATGCAATAAACTTTAAAGCCTAGCTGAACTCACATCAGATTTCAGGACCCAATTAGGAGCCAAATGTAGGAAAAGGAATGGGGAAAAGATTACCTAATCATATCCAGAAACTGATCAACACAGTAAATGAATACAAACAAGGAAGTAAAACAATATATGGTAGATACCCGAAAAGAAGACAAACCAGAATATAAGGCAGTCACCCACATTCTCAATGAGGAGAAAACAAAACATTTAAGAGGACAACTTAAAACTTTTAGAGGGGTGCCTAGGTGGCTCAGTCGGTTAAGCATCTGCGTTTGGCTCGGGTCATGATCCTGGGGTCCTGGGATCGAGTCCCACATTGGGCTCCTTGCTCAGTGGGAGCCTACTGCTCCCTCTCCCTCTGCTCGTGCATGTGGCTCTTGCTCTCACTTGCTCACTCTCTCACTCAAATAAAGAAAATCTTTAAAGAAAAAAATAAAACTTTTAGAGACAGAGTTGAAATATTTGGAAATAATTTTATCCAAAAACTACTTTTCGACCACCCATGATGCCATTATTTCCACCATCTTTAGGGACTTTTTTGGCCTTGAAAAACACAAGTTTCCAGAGTACATGGTCTTCACTTCTATGTTGTTTGAAATAGCACTTTTGAATTCTACATGATGTTGACACTAGAAACTTTTCAATAAGCCATGGGTATGTGTTCACTATTCATGATCTCGACAACTCACTATGGTCATTTTAAAACTGATCCTTGGAGCGCCTGGGTGTCTCAGTTGGTTCAGTGCCCGACTCTTGGTTTCGGCTGAGGTTGTGATCTCAGGGTCGTGAGATCGAGCCCCAAGTCGGGCTCTGTGCGGGGCGAGGAGCCTGCTTAGGATACTCTCTCTCCCTCTGCCGCCCAACCCCCCCCCCAACTTTCTCTCTCAAATAAATAAATAAATCTTTAAAAAAAATAGAAGTGACCCTTAAAATGTATTTTTATGGCACCCAACACTTGCCACTGTATGATCACATAACTTAGGGAAACTCATGTCTGTGTTAAATATATTTGCTCCTTTCTTTACCAGCTCTAAACTGTGACTAGAAGAATATAAAAACAAGTATTGACTGAAGTCACTAAGGAAAAAGTACCTTTCCCCAAAAGTAATAGTACTCAAATTAAGTAAGTGAGAGAATTATCTCAAGCTGGAACATTTAGGGAGGACTCAAAATTAAAGGATTCCCTGCTTTTAGATATATCTGTGGAGAAAAATTTATGTACAGTACCAAAACATCAAATTAGTAATACTAACTACTGCAGTTAAGGTCAAAGACTTAGAGGATATATATATGACACAAATGTCATTTAAGGAGGTTTCAGAAGATCTTTCAAAATATCTCAAACTGTATGGTTGATGGCATTGGCCTAAATTTCTAATAATCCATAAAAATAACTTGGTTCACATCTTAGGTCATTCCACTTGACTACACTCACAAAGAGATGAAGCACCGAGCACCTGCAAGGAAAATAATACCTCTCTAGTGGTATCTTTCCCTGTCGTCTTTCCAAAATATTTATCATAATGACTTCTGAAGTAAAGAAAATATTAGGACTAAAATCTTAATATCTTAAGGACATGAAATCATATAGTTTAAAATAGTACAGAAAAGATAAAGCAAATTTAAAATTAAGTATATTGCTAAGAAATATTAAGATATGAACACAAAGCTCACTTTAATGCAATTGTATTGGTTGCAATATGAAGAAAATTACCTGCTGCACGTATCTGTCAGTAGTTTTCCACATGTAATAATATTCAATGATGCTAGTCAATGATTTCCAAGGGAGCTGAAAAAATATTTAATATGATAATGGAAAACAAGCTACTGTAGAAACTGCTTTCTTTTTAAAATCACTTTTTAAAAATAATGAGGCAAATATCCACATGGAAGATTCATTCTAGGAGAAGTGTTTGAGAAAACTAAAATTAATTCTTAGCAAAGGGTACCCCAAACAAGTTATATTCAGTCAGAGACTCTAATACAACACATTGCATTTCTCACCTCCCATTTTATTAAAGATTATAAACATTATGACTGATAATATTTCATGACCTATTCAGGAAAGTTATTCCTGGGCTGCAGGTGGGATTGAAGTACGATTTTTAGAAATGATATTTAAATAGGTTTAGCCTAAGTTACTTCACACTTCCAAAGATGCAGCTACACCTCGTTGTCATTTGGTCTCTGGCATAAAGGTTCTCATCGCTATAAAAGCTGCTTTATTTTGACCTATTTTGTAAATAAAATAAAAACCTAAATCTCTGGGAGACTGCGTAGCTGAGTGTGGCTTGTATTTGAGAAATAGGAAGCTTACCTTTGCTATTCTCCTGTAATGACTCAAAACTGGCCAAATGAGCTCCTACTAACGAGACCCTCTGTAAAGGGAAATCTGTCAGTCGTCCGAAACGTAAATCGGAACAGATCAAACCTTCACACAAATGATGTGACAGTCACAATCTTTAGCTGTTGCGCCAGATGTTACGGATAGGTGACTCAGTGCTCTCTCTGACTCCTAGCTAGCTTGCCCTAATGCACCACGGGGATCGGGGAGTCACAACAGTACTTCCCACACCGCCCTGCAGCAAGGGGTCTGTCTGCTTGAAACCCACGGGTACAATATCCACACCATTCTTATCACTTCCACGTTTCACTCACCTGTTTGCTCTGAAGAGAAAACAGATGGAGTTTTGAGAAAGGACATTATTTTCAGCTTAACGGGGTGGCAACTGCAACAGCAGTTACAAATGTGGCCTCCTTAAAGGACCAAATCGCACAGCCCCTGGTGTCTGCATTGCAGCTAAGGCAAATACCGTTTTCTACGACCCAACGGGCAATCTAACGGAGCTGAAAGTGCCTGAGGGATGGTGTTAAGGAGCCCACCGCAAGACCTCACAGGGGAAGACCTCAGAGGACAGTCATGGGCACAGTCCCCCAGGGCTTCAAGCAAGCTAAGACCTCTTCGTCCCCCCACTAGTCTTCTTCTGAGAAACAGCCCCTGGCGTGCAATTACCTGGAAGACTGAGAAAAGGAAACCAGGTGACTATGGAACCTGAGCTTCATCATCAGCCAGATTTTATCTAAGCCATAAAGTCCTACTCAGCTGTGCTCAGAACACCGCGCTCTCAAGAAGTACACGTCTTGAAAGTACAAGTAACACATCCCAGTGTGTCTACTCCTGTTGCAGTATCATTTCTCCCTCAACCCTCACGGCTTCATAGGAGTTCCCTAGGGCATGGCAAGTAAGGAGGAAAAAATCTGAATGTGGCTGATGGCTTTGCATGATATACTGGCACTGACCAGAATTCTACTGCGGTAGCATCTCAGCCCCAAGCAGGAGTGGCTCTGAAGCACAGTGAAGAAGGGAGATCCTTTGGAAGCGCAGGACATTAGGCACCATCGGGTTTTCTACTTTGAGTTGAAGGAAAGCTGGCCAGAGGTACTCATCCATACCCACTCGCAGAGAGTGGTTATTTACCTGTCACAGTGATCGGGGACTTGAAAGAATCAGATTAGAAGGTTGGTAACAATGAGGCTTAGGAAAGAGGTTTGTGGGATGGATACCTCTGGATGGGCCCAAGTGTGAGGATATTTGTGTCTCCATGCTTATCAAAGGCTCCCTCTGGAGAGGAGGTTCTCATTAATATCAGGAGGACAAGATGATCTCCTCTAGGGCTTTCAGCCAGCCTCCTTCCCTAGCCAGAACAATGACTGCTCAAAGGACACGTAAACAAAATGGACACAGAGGCAAGCAGACAGAGATTACACATGGGTACCACCACATGGATGTCCTCTCACCAAATCTGATCTGATTACTCCAGGTGTCCAATCTGCAAGGAACAGAGTACACTGGGCTTCCAACATGGCACCATTCCTGGTAACATGTCAGTTACATTAGACTCTCAGCATCCTGGAATGAACAGACATCTTGTTCTTGTTGAATAGACAATTATTCTAAATATGACTAGCCTTTTCTGCCTATAATGCATTGACCAGGAATACCAACCACAGACTTATGAATGACTTGTTCTCACAGAACACTGCTTCTAACCCAGGGCTCAGAACTCTTAGGAATAAAGGTTTGGGTCACCCGACCAGGTTAAGAACATTGGTCACCTAAGGGACTAAGGGGAGAACAGTGGAGGAATTTGATTTTGAATGCCAATGAAGACCTCAGGATGAGTTTCAGAAACAGGGAAAAGAAGACTAAAGAAGCTATATTTCCTTCCTTGCTTGGTATAATGGTTTTCCTTCAGCAGCCCAATTCCCTTTCTATTTTTATATAAGGTCTGTCAGGTAGTTTTACCTTTATAATTGAATGCAGAAGTTACAAGCAATAAAGACAGGGTTGTGACTAAAACCAGAGTAGGAATAAACCAGAGAAGGATGCTGTGACATTAAATTTGAGGAAAAGATACCACATTTTCTAATGATTCAGGGATAATTACAATTGTTTAAAAGTTGATATATGGAAAGGAAGCATGTACGGAAAGCAAGGATGATGCTGAGTTACCAAAGAGGTGGGTGATGACAGATCCTATATACCCACTTCCAATCCACTTCTAGCTTACCTTCCTAAAAGCTCTAAACTACATTTTCCCCAGATACCCTGGACCAAGGATGCAGACATATGGGCCACGTGTAGGCAAGCTGACAAGATGACATCCAGATAGAGAAGTGAGCAACGTAAGGATGAGGCTGCATGCAGGGAGAATGAACTGTTTGGCAAGACTGATGGTTGAGGGGCACCTGGGTGGCTCAGTCAGTTGAATGTCCGACTCTTGATCTCAGGGTCCTGGGATCAAGCCCTGCATCGGGTTCCATACTCAGTGGGGAGTCTGCTTGAGGATTCTCTCCCTCTCCCTCTGCCCTGCCCCCTGCTCTCTTTCTCTCTCTCTTAAAATAAATAAATAAATCTTAAAAAAAAAAAAAAAAAAAAAGAATGATGGTTGAAATATCATGTTCTTCTGGGGCATCCGTGTTGACCTTTCTGCCATCCACGCTTAACATCACGGATGCCAAGCAGCAGAGGGCATGGGTATTTCCACTGTTCCTGGAAGTGTAGTGTCCCACCCTGGTTCTCTAGTCTTCCCAGAGATTCTGTGAGAACCTAATATCCTATATTCATTTCTGATTAAATTAGATATAGTTAATTTCGTACTTAGCAACTAAGAACCCTGACTAATATAACCAATACATTTACTCTTTATACTAAACTGGGTGAGGTTGAGTTTCTCTTATCCATAATCAAAAGCGCTCTAGCTTGTACAAAGGTAGGAAGTGTTCAAAGAATAGCCCTAGACATGTGGCATTTATTTTTCTTTTGTTTTATTTATTTAAGTAATCTCCACATCCAACGTGGGGCTCGAACTCATGACCCTGAGATCAAGAGTTGCACGCTCTTCTGATTGAGCCAGCCAGGCGCCCCAATGTGTGGCGTTTATTGACAGGATCAAGTTGGAGCAGAAATCAAGCAAGACTGGTGGTAGAGGCAATATATGTAGTGGAGTTTCTGCTAGGATGTTGCCATTGCAGGGTTAGTTAGTTAGTTCTTGGCTTCAAAAGTCTTGGCTGTGAAGCATGTAAACTTGGAACCTGGCCTGCCTGGAGGTTCTGTTAGCCCGTAACACACCCTGTAATCAATCTCTCTCTCCTTAAACTAGCTCACTCAAATGGATTCTGTTGTTTCCAATTATGGCTTCCAACTTCCCTCAAGTTCACTTTCCTATCCTGGAAGGCTAGAATGGAAATACTGTATTTCTGAGGCTCCCTTGTGATTTATTTCTTCCAAACAGATGTAGAAGACCTACATTCAGAAGTGCATTAAGCAGGACAGAGGGAATGGTGCACAGGTATCTGTTCAGCTGCAGCAGAGCTAAGAGGCACAAAACTGTTCTAGAGCTATCAGCTCCACCAGAGGACTCCTAATCCCAAGACCATGTTTAAAGTAGTGTAGTCTTGGAACAGAGGTTAACCCGACAGCTTCCCACTTCCCGGGTGGGGCAGAGGTAGGAACTCCCCTGCTGGACCATTCCTGTGGAACGTTCTGATGTCCATCCTGAAGCCTACTTCTCCAACCCTATCAATTATCCAAAATTATATAATAAATATATAATATTTATAACTATAAAAAGTAATTATCCAAAATGAAATCCAATTCTGTTTAAAATAGCTTATATAATTTTGTTATCTGCAATTGAAGCTTAAGTGATAAAACAGCTAGGAAATATCCTCTGCTGAAAGGAGTTTCTATAGCAAGAGATCTAAATGCATAAGGAACACAGACTTTACTATTCTGCACTTTGAATTTATCAGGTTCCTTTGCATATTTCAGGTCCTGCTTCTCCTTAGGATATAAAATCCACAAAAGAATGTCATTCCCACCCTAAAAATGAGAAGGGAAAAAAAAAACAGATAATCTACAAAACCACACCAATTCTTGAGCCCATCACAGAGCTAAAGTTACAAGACAATCAACTGAACTGAACTCCAAAGTCACTGAGTAAAGACTAGACTCATAAACTATTTTTACTTTGGAAAAGCACAAAACAAAACAAAACAAAAAAAAAGAAAAAGAGAGAGACAGATAACAAATTAAAACAAAGAAGAAAACAGCCAAAAATTTACCAAATTATTAAAGGTCAACAGTGAGCTAGGGCAACTGTTTAGCATCTATGGGAGCTCTAGACACCAGGGCAATCCATCCATGTTTGCCATGGATCTCCAACAGGTGTTCATCAGAAAGAACTGGCCCAGAGCAGGAAACCTGAGAAAGCCCCTGCTGGTGGTGATGGAATTCGAATCTACACTAAGAAATGAAGAGGGGCAGAAATGGTAACATTTTAAAAAATAAATAACAATACATAAGTAAATATGGGGGAAAAAAGATATTTTAAAAAATCTCTTTAAAAAGATCACTGATTGTCTAAAGGAAAAAAACAGTAATAATTCACTGTGAGATTTAGAACATAGGCAGAAGTAAAATGTATGACAAAAAAAGTGCAAGAAGGGGAAGGAGGAACTAGAAGTGTATTATCACATGGTTCGTTTGTTCTTTCTCTCTCTCTCATTCTTTAAGTAAGCTCTACGCCCAACATGGAGTTTGAACTCATGACCCAGAGATCAAGAGTCACATGCTCTACCAACTGAGTCAGCCAGGTGCCCCGGTCACATGGTTCTTATAATCTATGTGATCTAAGTGGATTTGACTGAAGGTAGATTGTACAACATTAAAGATGCATATTGTAAACCACCGAATAAATAAAAGTTTAATTAGTAAGCCACTAGTAGAGATAAAACTGGAATAAAAAAATAATTAAAGGGGCACCTCGGTGGCTCAGTTGGTTAAGCGTCCAACTCTTGGTTTCGGCTCAGGTTGTGATCTCAGGGTCGTGAGATCGAGCCCCCCATCTGGCTCCGCACTCAGCATGGAGTCTTCTTTTTTTAAAGATTTTACTTATTTATTTGACAGAGAGAGACACAGCGAGAGAGGGAACACAAGCAGGGGGAGTGGGAGAGGGAGAAGCAGGCTTCCCGCGGAGCAGGGAGCCCGATGCGGGGCCCGATCCCAGGACCCTGGGATCATGACCTGAGCCGAAGGCAGACGCTTAACGACTGAGCCACCCAGGCGCCCAGCATGGAGTCTTCTTGGGATTCTCTGCCTCTCTCTCTCTTCCTCTGCCCCTCCCCCTGCTCTCTCTCTCTCTAAAGTAAAATAAAATCTTTTTAGTTAATTAAATAATTTTGAAAAGGGGGAAAGAACAGAACAATGGGACAAATGGAAAATTAATGGTAACATGATTGGTTTTAAACCAAAAATTACATTACTGATAATGATATTAAAGGTAAATGGTCTAACAATCCAATAAAAGGTAGAGATTGTTGGACTGGTTTTTAACAAAAGATCCAACTATATTCAGTCTACAAAAGCCTACTCTGGATATAAATAAGATACAAATGAAGGGATGGAAACAAGATATATCATGTAATCAATAAAATAAAACTGGAGTGGTTATATTAATAGGAGAAAAAGTAGACTTCACCGCAAGAAATATTACCATAAAGAAGCATGATGTAAAGATAAAAGGGTCAATTCATTAGTAGAAGATAACAATGCTCAATGTATGTACCCAGTAAGACAGATTCAACATAATTAAAGCAAAAACCTATTATAACTGAAAAAGAAAAACAGAAAAATTCACAATCATAGCTAGAAACTTTTCATACTGCTCTCTCAACAACAGAACAGGTAGAAAGAAAATCAGTAAGGCTCCAGAAGACTTGAATAACACCATCAATAAATTTGACCTAATAGCATTTATAGTACATTCCACCAAATAGCAAAATATCTCTTCTTTTCAAGAGCACATGGAACATTCACCATAATGGAACATATACTATGATCAGAATCAATCACATGTCAAAAATGTGCAATTTTGATTTTTTTTACAAAGTATGTTTTCTGGTCACAACAGAATTAAACTAGACTTCAGTAACAAAAATATATGGAAAAAAAATCACAAATATGTGGAACTTACCTCTAAGTAATCCATGAGTCAAAAAGAAAATCAGAACGAAAAATGAAAATACTTTGAAGGAACAAAAATGAAAACACAACTTATCAAAATGTGGAGAGAGGCCCTGTACCACAGGGCCTGCTGAGGTTGAGACAGGAATACTGAAGAAGCCCTCCCACATTCCAGGCCCCACAACAAGCACAGGTAAGAATTTGAAGTCTGTGGATGTTCAGATCACCTCCTATTCACCCCTTCACGCAGGGAGGGACCCGCCCCTCAAAACAGTATCAGGTGGCCAGATGTACAACACACAACACTGAAGACAAAAGAGAAGAGACTGACAGTGGTTTATTAGTCACAGCTACTCACAGCCCAGGGGAAGACGACACCCTGTAGGGCCACAGTGAGTCACTAGGCTGTGAAAGTGAGGTTTTGTGTAACAAGAGGGTGAGGTATGCCCTGGTTCTGAAGAGGGTTCCCATGGGAGGATGTGACTGGCTTCTCTGAGTAATTCTGTGGGCTGGCAGGGAAGTGAAACCCAAAAGGTTGAAGGAGGGAGATGCCAGAACTGGGCAGATGGGGAGCCTTTCCCGCTGGCGGCAGCGGGGGGGGGGGGGGGGGGGGGGGGCATATCTGGCAAGAGCAGTGGAACTCACAGTTAAGTTTTTGGGGCCCAGTGAGGCTCAAAGATGTCAAGGCAGTACATGAAATGTCAGGCCTTCCAATACAGTGGTACCCTGAAGGTAAATAGAACAACAACCAAATCCAAACCTGGCCCACCTACAGATTAGATTAATATATTAAAGGATCTTAAAAGGTAAGACAGCACACGTGAATAGATGGGGAATTTAAACAGATTAAAAGTATAAAAAATAAAATATAAATGTTAGCAAAATATGCTATCATATTTGAATACTTCCTTTAACAAGTTTATCGGTATACTGGACATGGCAAAGAAAAGAATTAGTGTACTGGAAGATAGATCAATATATAAATCATACAAACTAACACACAAACAGCAGATCCTGGCTCTTGGAAACTAAGTAGAATAATTACAAAGAAAAACATACCCAGGAGCACTGTAGTAGTAAAACTGCCAAAAAACAACAAAATAAAAATAATAAAGAGAAAATCTTGAGCACAAAGAAACATTTACATACACAGGAACTTCTCGTCAGAAACTATGTAAGCCAGAGAGACATCTTTAGAGTACTGAAAAAGAAAAAAAATGAGTTCCATAAAGAATTACATTTTTTTTTTTAAAGATTTTATTTATTTGACAGAGAGAGACATAGCGAGAGAGGGAACACAAGCAGGGGGAGTGGGAGAGGGAGAAGCAGGCTTCCCCACGGAGCAGGGAGCCCGACGTGGGGCAGGATCCCAGAACCCTGGGATCATGACCTGAGCCGAAGGCAGACGCTTAACGACTGAGCCACCCGGGCGCCCCAAGAATAACATTTTTGTTAAAGAAGACGACAGTAAGATGATTTTGAGCAAAAGCTAAAATCACTGTCAGCCAAACATATACTACCAACAAATGACTACATTACAAGGAAGTTTCAACCTTAAGCTTCAACCTTAAAAAGATACTAGGAAAAGACAAAGCACTTAAGCCTAAAGCAAGCTGAAGAAAGGAAATGACACAATAAAGGCAGAAATTGATGAAACAAACAAAAAAAATCAATCAAACAAAAAAAACTGGTTCTTTGCAAAGATCAATACAACTGACAAACTCCTAGCTGGACTGATGAGGAAAAGAGAAAGAAGAGCTAAATTACCAGTATCAGGAATGTGAGAGGGGGCATCACTACAGCTCCATCCCAAAGACCTTCAAAGGGTAATAGGAGATTATGATCCACTTTATGACAATAAACTAGACAACTCAAGATAAAATGAACAAGGAGAAAGTGGTCAGCAAGACACAGGAGTAGGAGATACCCGTCTTTGTATCTGACCGCTATGGACAAATGAAAATAGCTCTGGGAGGATGGATGTAATAAGAGTCAAGTAAGAAGCTACGGCAACACAGTGGAGCAAAAAACGAAGAACAAGCACATAGAAAGGATCACTGCAGAGGCAGGCTCAGCTGAGACCTCTGGAAATGGCTAAGCACGAAAGAAGAAGGGGAAAGGCTATCGGTATAAACCACGCAGTGGGTGCCACTGTGGTCCCCAGTAGCCTGCTGTGCAGAGGAACCCAACAGCCCTCGGGACGGCTGCAGAGTCCCTGCCACGTTCACAGCAGAGGACTCTGCAGTGTTTGTTGGCGTGGACTCCAACAGCCTGCTCTGCAGAGGAAACGGACAGCTTCTGCCACCGAGGTAACCAGCAGCCATTGCTGATACTGACCTCCTAGAGGGGACACGCTGCTGCACCCCTCCCAGAAGACACTGCTGCGTCCCCACCCCAGGAACAGGGCTGCCAGCCCCAACCTCCAACCCTGTGCACACCCAGGACCCCAGGACCCCAGCTGCTCCACACGCACCCACACTGCAGACTTGGATTCCATGGCTGCTCCCCATGTGCTCGCATCTCCATCACGGACACTGCCGGCCGGCACACCAGACCCCAGACTGCTGTCATTCTACAAGCCTCCATGCTCCACACCTGCCTCTGTAGCTGCTCCACGCACGCTCACGCCTCACACTCACTGCCACGGCAAGGGTCCTCCAAAGCCAGGTCCAATGCCAACAGGGATCCCTCTGGCAATGATATATCCCATGGGAGAGAAAGAGATCAGGAGGTCCCCAGCAGCCTTTGCCACCAGAGACCCCAAGGCCTTCACTGCCGCTGCAGATACCCGGAGTGCTGGCTGTTGAAGACCCCTGCAATTTAACTGACACTGACCTCAGCTGATGAAGCTGATGGGCCTTCCCAAGAGCTGGAACCATCATACCCACCCTTCCAACACCCTTGTACCCACTGCAGGTGACGGGTCTCTCCCCACTAAAACCAGTCGGTAAAGTCTGGGAGAGGTGCCTACTCAATCAAATGCACAAACATTAACACAAGGCTACAAGAAATATGAAAAATTAAGGAAACATGACATCACCAAAGAAATAGTGATTTTCTAGTAACTGACCCCAAAGAAATAGAAATCTATGATTTCCTGATAATGATTTCAAACTAAAGGTTTTAAGGAAGCTCAGTGAGCTACAAGAAAATACAGATAGAGGGGTGCCTGGATGGCTCAGTCGGTTAAGCGTCTGCCTCCAGCTCAGGTCATGTTCCCGGGGTCCTGGGATGGAGCCCCGCATTGGGCTCCTTGCTCAGTGGGGAGCCTGCTTCTCCCTCTCCCTCTGCCTGCCGCTCTGCCTACTTGTGCTCTCTTTCTCTGTCAAATAAATAAATAAAATCTTTAAAAAAAGAAAATACAGATAAAACTGAAATCAGGAGATAGACTCCAAAATCAGGAAAACAATAAACAAAATAAGCTCAATAGAGAAAGACATCATAAAAACAAAAATTCTAAAGCTAAAGAATACAATGAATTAAATGAAAAATGCAATACAGAACATCAATAACAGACATGACCAAGATGAGAAAAGAATCTGTGAACTCAAAGACAGGTCATTAGAAATTATCTGGTTAGAGTGAAAAAAAGGAAGAATCAATGAAAGAGAGTGTATCCAGTTAGCAGAAGGAAGGAAGCAACAAAGGTCAGAGGAGAAATAAATGAAGTATAAACTAGAAAAACAATAGAAAAGATCAATGAAACTAAGAGTTGCTTTTCTGGAAAGATAAACAAAATTGACAAACTTTAACTAGGCTAAGAAAAAAAGTGAGAAGACTGAAATAAAATCAGAAATGAAAACTAGAGTAGACATTACAACTCATACTGCAAGAATACAAAAGATCACAAGAGACTACTATGAACAATTATACACCAACAAATTGGATAATCTAGAAAGCATGACTGCCATAGAAAGCTATCTATGGACTTCTCAAATAGAAATTTCCCCCATTTCAAAGAGATTATAAGCTTAATTAAAGAGCGATTCCATAAATACAAAGACAAAAGAAGTACATAATAGTAGATAAGATTATCTAGTATTTAAAATCCAAGTAAGATACCACATATCATTAAGAGGAGTCAAGGATTGAAAACCTATAAAGCGTACTTTCCTACTCTGCTTGGTACAGGTTGTTTCCATATTAAAGGTCCACATCAAATTCAGGCTCAACAATTAATAAAATAACTAGAAAAACGTAAAAGGTCTAAGGGAGAGCAACAAACTTAAAAAGCAGAGCTCAGAAATATTTAGTGCAAAAGGTCAGAAAAGCTATCCATATTTTAACCTTGGAACTTAGAGCTTCCTGACCCTGGGTCTTATAATTACTTCCCAAAACAAATGTCAATTTCTCCCTCTTGGCTGTAAGACTAGCCTTCATTCTATGTGGAGCAGATAAAAATTACTAAGTCATGCGCTTGCTAAACGGTTTATCAGATTCTTAATAAAGACAAAAATATTCCCACCCCAACATTTTATTTGCAATTTTCTACTTACGAAGTCTTGACGTATGTCATTGAAGTCTTTGCCGTATTTTTCCAGTGCCTCTTCAAATAAACTAGCTTCGGAGGCTGACCACTCTTCCATTTCATCTCTGCATAAAACAGGTCCTCCAAGTGGTACTAAGACACTAATCGCACTGCTCAAATCATAGCTGTGCCGATACAACGTATCCATAGCATGAAACTAAAGAAAACAAAATGGAGAAAAAAGATCAGCTAGAAACGCAAACTTACTAGGTTATTTAAGAACAGAAATACTAAAATGAATGATGCGGGACGCCTGGGTGGCTCAGTCGGTTAAGTGTCTGCCTTCGGCCCAGGTCATGATCCCAGAGTCCTGGGATTGAGTCCCCTATCGGGCTCCTTGCTCAGCAGGGAGCCTGCTTCTCCCTCTGCCTGCTGCTCCCCCTGATTGTGTTCTCTCTCTCTCTCACAAATAAAATCTTTAAATAAATAAATAAATAAAATGCATGATGCACTTAAAATTAACACTAATATACTGAGGTGTTTATTTTTTATTAAAGATTTTATTTATTTATTTGACAGAGAGAGAGACAGCGAGAGAGGGAACACAAGCAGGAGGAGTGGGGGAGGGAGAAGCAGACTCCCTGCTGGGCAGGGAGCTCGATCCCAGGACCCTGGGATCATGACCTGAGCCCAAGGCAGCCGCTTAACGACTGAGCCACCCATGCGCCCCCTTAGGTGTTTATTTTTTAAGTAACAAAATTAAGAAAAATTTAAACATCAGATTACTTATTTAAAATATCATTTATTGCTTTGGGGCGCCTGGATGGCTCAGCTGGTTCTGCCTTCAGTTCAGGTAATGATCCCAGGGTCTTCGGATCGAGCCCCGCATCGGGCTCCCTGCTCAGCGGGAGTCTGCTTCTCCCTCTGTCTGCTGCTCCCCCTGCCTGTGCTCTCTCCCTCTCTGTCAAATAAATGAATAAAATCTTTAAAAAAAATAAAATAAAAATAAAGTATCATTTATTGCTTTAAGAAAATGCTGATTCGTACCTTATAAGATGTGTATTTTTTAAAATGCATTCGTTATAGTAACCTAACCGTGAAGAGCCAGGGCCTCTCGGTGTTACACTGGGAAGCCAGTAAGTTTGACCATCCTCTTGGTTAAAAGTGCCAAAATCACTTCAGCTATTGTACAGGGTTGACACAGCCTTCTTTGACAAGGAAAAAACAGATTATGTACCAGACAGAGAAAAAATATTCTCAGGCTGAATTAAGAGAATGATGTCCTAAGAACGAGAGATAGAGAAAACAGAACTGAGAACGAAGGTGACACAAAACAAAACTAAACATCCATCTTAAGCAAAACAAAAGTATATATCCATGTAAAAACAGTAACTTGGTTAGGATTTTGTAAGACCAAGAAGAGATGACTAGCCTTGCTTGAATCAGCTAGGCTGGCATGGGTTTCCTATATATTTCAAGAGACAGTGACAGGAAGAGTAATTTGAAAGGAAGAAAGGCAGATTAGGATAATATACCTGGCTTTCTGCAAAAGTACCTTGGGTCTAGCTTACTTAAAAAACATTCTTCTTCCCACTGCTTCCCAGAAGCAGTGAATAAACTTAGGTTCCAAAACTTTAAGCTTTGAAAAACTTGAGATGGTTTTTCTACCAGAGAGAAAGAGATTCATTCATAACATGTATGCACATTTGTATGCGCAGCAGGAAACTGCAAAACGGGATGACTGGCTCGGCTGTATCTGGATAAGCATATAGGTGTGGCCCAGGTTTGGTTGGCAAGGTGACCAAATTCTTCCCAAGTGAGAACTAGTTCTATTTAAACTTTCTAACGCATGAAAGCCAAGACTGCACCTTGTACACAAAGTATCTTATGAAATTTTCACAAAATGGGGCAAGCGTCACATCTATACTACAACACAGCTCTTACAATTTAGCCTGCGAGTTCCCTACTCATACAAGAACAGAAAAATAGCTCAAATATCAACTAACATCTACTAAGAAGAAAGAATTATTGTACAGTATGCATTAAAAAGACATATTTAGGGCTCCTGTGTGGCTCATTCGGTTGGAGGTCTGCCTTCGGCTCAGGTGATGATCCCAGGGTCCTGGGATAGAGCCGTGCGTCAGGTTCCCTGCTCAGTGGGGAGTCCTTTTCTCCCTCTGCATCTCCCTCTGTCCTTCCCCCAGACTCATGCTGGCTCTCTCTCTCTCTCAAATAAATAAAATCTTTTTTTAAAAAAGACATATTTACACTGTGATACATTAAGACATTGAAAAGGGTCTAGAATAGGAATTTGCTGACAGAGCTAAAGATGGGATTTAGGACATACAGACATGTTTAAGGTACAGTAACTAACTGCTTTAACAAGGATTAACATCTCTCTTAAATAAATCGCTGGATTCCACAACACAAAAGCAAGTAGGAATTTCATTACCTATTCCCTAGTGACAATCACAGCTAAGACCACTGACCGTGTATATAGTCTTTTGCTGTATGTGTCACAATCATGGAATAATAACTTCAATTTTCAAGAGAATTTCTTCCCACCCTTCTGCAGCAAGGGTTACAAAAATGTTAGAATTGATCTTTATTCTTTGCCTGCGCTCTGCAAACTTCAGAATCAACTGAACTCCACTTTTCTAGCTAACATTCTCACTTGACAGATTCAAGTTTAACTGTACTTACTGTACAATGCTAAACGCGTTTACATCGTCCCTGAAATTACTGTTTCTAGATCACTGATCTATGAAAGTGAAAATAAAGTCCAATAGCATTTAGGGATCCCTTCAATTAATAATATATTACTATAAACAATTCTTTTTGAAACTACATTTACGATGGGTAATAAAACTGAAAAAGATTCAATGGTATTCCAAATCAATAATTACACAAATTAACTGTGCTGCTGAGATTCCTCAGGAGGGAGAAGTAATTTTTATAATTAACAGGTGCTCTGAAACCAAGTCACAAAATTAAATGAGTTTTTCTCAGCTGATATTATTCCAGCCACCACTCAAAGCATGAAAGGATTTTCAGTCTTTTGTTCATGTGAGATGAATGAAAAGGCTTTACTTACAGGCACTTTTAAAAACGATAGGCTATTATCTAATAAGGTTTCAAAGAACCAAAGTAATATCATACCCTTTATAAGTGATTATGACCAAAATGTGAAGTGATAAGATTGTTGATTCGATTGTTTTAAAGGTTCCTTTCTTTACAGAGTGTTACTGAACACTGAAGTAATGAGCATTTGCATTCAGAAGGCTAAGTCCTGCTCTGTCACAAATCAAACGGAAAGAATGGGTCCAACTTACAGCTGACTGGAGGCTATGAAACCCCCAAAGCCCACTTTTGAAACACAGCTCAGAGGAGAGTGTCGTCGTGATCAGTATGTGTAGAAAATAAACATCCCATCAGACGTATGCACTGTGGAATTCCTAGGGATTAATTTTATTGACAGTGATGACCAACTTCACAAAGGCAACCAGAGGATCACAATATGTGCTAGGAGTCCATATTAATTCCATCTTTCTGACACACATAGGTGGATCCTTCTTTTTTTTTTTTTTTTAAAGATTTTATCCACTTATTCAACAGAGAGACACAGCGAGAGAGGGCACACAAGCAGGGGGAGTAGGAGAGGGAGAAGCAGGCTTCCCCACAGAGGAGGGAGCCCCCAATGCGGGGCTCGATCCCAGGACCCTGGGATCATGACCTGAGCCGAAGGCAGACGCTTAACGACTGAGCCACCCAGGCGCCCCTAGGTGGATCCTTCTGAATGGACTTTTATACAGTTTGATCTTACCCTAAAGAGCTGTAAGTAAAACACAGACTGAGACATCAAGTGAAGACTCTCAAAATTAGGCTAAGACATGGGAGTTTTACATATGACATGTGGTTTATCAGTAAGATAATAAAACTCCCAAGAGCTACACATGTAAAAGAACACACTGGCTGATTCCATTTCTTTTTTAAGATTTATTTATTTTAGAGAGAGTGAATACATGCATGTGAGCAGGAGGAGGGGCAGAGGCAGAGGGAGAGAATCTCATGTTGACTCCTCACTGAACATGGAGCCCTACACGGGACTTGATTCCCGGACCCTGAGATCACGACCTGAGCAGAAATCAAGAGTCGGGTCGCTTAACTGAATGAGCCACCCAGGGGCCCCTGGCTGATTCCATTTAGATGAATTTTGAGAAAAGTAACACTCATTGGTAAGAGAAGTCAAAATAATGATTACCTCAGAAGCAGGGGGTAAGGGGGTGATCACTGACTGAAGAGAGGCATGAGAGAACCTTTTGGGATTCTGGTAGTGTTCTTTATCTAGATCTGGGTGGTGATTACATGAATGTATACGTATATAAAAGTTTATAAGCTATGCACCTAAGTGTACTTAATACACTTTATGTATACCTCAATTTAAAGACAAAGAATTTAAAGACTAAATGTAAAAAAACTGGAAGTCTTCCCTCTTAGATAAATACTTTGCAAAGATACCATGTTTTCAATAGAGATACAGATACACACGACAAGATCCATTCAAATCTAAATTTAACAAATCCTAAGAACTCAGCACAAGCTGTTCTCTCTGCCAAATAGTGGTGAAGGTGTTGTCACATTTCATCTCATTCATAACAGATGGAGATGACAAACAGAAGTATTTTAGGAGAAAGACTGACAATGAAATCTTGGCAGTGAAATTCTCATCTTTTGTTCATTAGGTAGACTCACACTATGGTAGACTAGATTATTATTCAGCAAATATTCACTCCCTCCCCTGGACCTGCATAGGAGAGTATTCTTCTACTCCACGGATACTGCGTCTGGCCACGTGACTTGACTGGCAAGTAAGATGCTCAGGATATGTGACTTAATAGAGCCTTGACATGTGTTTCCATGCCTGGACTTGCCCTCTTGAGCTACTGGCTTTTTTCACCAGAGGATGAGATCTACATGGAGCAGATCTCGACTCATCCTGCAGCTGGGCACCTAAAGTGGCCCAGTCTAGTTCAGCAGAATCCTAGACAATCTGCACAGGAGTATATAAGAATTAATGCTTGTTTTTATAAGCCACTGAAATACTGGGCAGTGTAATAAATACTGTGTTTTCCCTTTTGAGAATAAAGAACTTATTCACTCCGTGCTAGATGTGCTGTGAGCAGACAGCCCTCAGCTGTCCCCCTTGGAATGATCTCAATTTAAGAAAGATTCATCACCCACGGTCATGCCCTCTTCCTGTGGCAGCCTTCACCCAATGATACAGGAATATAAAGGTCCCACCTGTTACCCTGATTTGGGACAACCCTTGCAAGTGTCCCAGGAAGTTGGCTGAGGCCTTCATTCATACTGTACCATAGCCCACCTTCTTCCTCTGTTCAATCTTGCCTCCTTCCCTTCTCTTCCACAGGTGTTGACTCCTAATAAATTTCCTACATACAAATCTCCATCTTCGAGTCTGTTTCTCAGAAACCCAGCCTGTAACATGCAGCATTATTTTGGCAATAGGTAACTGATACACATATATATTCAATCCTAACTATTGATTTGCTCAGTTAGCATTTTACAAAAACTTTACATGTATACCTCCAGCACAAATTATAGCATTCAGAACACTAAATCTATTTAAAAATTAATGAGCATATGGTTTTTTCTAAGCAGAAGGTGAATATAAACTCTTATGAGTAAACTGTAAACTATGATCAAGGCAAAACATTTTATATATAAAAGAGAAGTATGCCATCCATTCTCAATTTTTGCTTCAGTGCATAGTACTCAAATCAAAATCCCTCATTCATCATCAAATGTGTTAAGACTTAGTTGTCATTCACTCCAATCAATCTACAAGACACCCTGAGTCATGTCCTTATGTGCAGCCGTACCTTTTGATATTATCCCAAGAAAGCTACAGGGTGGCAGGCCACAGCAACCCCATGGCCCTAAATGTCATTTGCATGAGCAGAACTAGGAATTCTCCCCCTCCCCTCCCCGGCTCTGATTTTAGACACAAACTAGACAGATATCTAACAATTGTGTGAGGACACTGAAGAACAACCAATGCACGCAAGGAGAGGCTAAAATAATTCAGGAAGAGGTATGACAGGTAAGCTCCCACACTGACTTGAGCTTTTACCTTGAAGGCATTTTCTAGACTGCTACATGGCAGAATGGACAAAAACAGAAAGCTTCCTTTTTACTAGGCTGAGGTAAAATTGGGTAAGACCTGGGGAGCAAAATCCTACGGAGGATTATGTTCCAGGCCCTAAAGGAAATCACAACATATTAAAAGAATTGGTATCATACGTGTTCTCCAACCACAACCCCCAAGGCAATTAAGATAAATTTATGAACCTCATTTCCTTGGAAATTAACTCACAATTAAATGCAAAATTATAAAGTAAACTAAGAAATACTTAGAACCAGATGATAATAAAAATACTACATATCAAAGTATAGGAGATATAGAGGTACATTTACATTCTTAAATACTGATGATGGAAAAGTAGACAAAGTTGATGGGCTAAAGTCAGTCTTAAAAAGCTGGAATAGGAATATCAGAGTAAACCCAAAGAAAAGTAGAAGGAAGAAAATAATAAACAGGAAAAAAAAAACTAAATAGAAAACATACCAAAAAAAAATCAACTAAACTAAAATCTCATTCTTTTAGACAATAAAAAAGAAAAATCTGGTACAACTATCAAGGAAAAAATGGGAAATGACACATATAAACAACAGGATGAAAAACTAGTTATAACTGGAGACTTACCAAATTATCCTAATTAAAGAATACTATGAAAAATTACATTGATAAATTTGAAAATTTAGGGTAAAATAAAAAATCTCCTGACTTAACTCATCAAAATGGACTTAAGTAGAATAAAAACTTATTCTAATTATATCTAATTATAATCACAACCCAAACTAAGGGACATTCTGCAAAATAAATGGCCTGTACTTTCAAAATGCCATGGTCCTGAAAGACAAAGAATGAGGAACTGTTCAGGACTGAAGGAAATTAAAGCGATGTGACAACTAAAAGCAATAAATGATTCTCAAGTAGATTTTGGACCAGGAAAACTTTTTTCTTTTGTTATAAAGAACATAACTGGAACAACCAGAAAATCTCACTAAAGCCTCTAGATTAGATAACAGTACTATAATAAAGTTCATTTCCTGCCTTAATGATATATTTAAAAGGAAGAATAATTTCATATTTCATATTTTTTACTGCAGTGGTAGTCTTATTAGTTTTAATTCTAATTTACAGCCTTAGAAACATGGACAGTACTCTTAAGTTTTAGGAAACTGAGTCTAAAAAAAAATTATACGAATTTTATATTCATTTGAAGACTACATTTCTGATGTAAACTAATACCTAAAATGTTAATCTAAGATTTATATATTCTAGGGGCACCTGGGTGGCTCAGTTAGTTAAGCAACTGACTCTTGGTTTCAGTTTAGGTTGTGATCTCAGCGTCATGAGATGGAGTCCGCTTGGGACTCTCTCCCCCTCTAGCTCTAACCCTCCCCCCTGCTCTCTCTCTCTCTAAAATAAATAACTTTTAAAAATTAAAATAAAGATTTATATATTCTGCTGAGTACAGTTCCTTTAAATGTTGTAATGACTGCGATTTGCAAACCATCCCCAAATTCCCAGTACCCTCAAGGCCCTAAGTGAATATGTGATTTCACAACAGGACTCACAAATGAAGAAAACAAAGTACATGATTAATGGCTAGCATTTTTCTAGAGTTACTATCTGAAGAATAAAATTACTATTGGTTAAAGTCAACATTCTCTTTTCAGAAAAGTAAGTTAATCACTTTTTCCATGTTTTTCTTGATGGAAAAATTTTTACTGTAAAAAATTATAGCTTGTTTTAGGGGGAAGATCTTTAAAATCGTATAACTTCCTTATAACAATTACATTAAAATGGGGCGCCTGGGTGGCTCGGTCGGTTGAGTGGCTGCCTTCGGCTCAGGTCATGATCCTAGGGTCCTGGGACTGAGCCCCGCATTGGGCTTCCTGCTCAGCGAGGAATCTGCTTATACCTCTCCTTCTGCCCCTTCCACCCCCGCCCTCGTGCACACACGCACACACACGCGCGCGCGCTCTCTCGAGAAAAAAAAAAAAAAATTATATTAAAATGTATGATCGATCATAACCTAATGACCATATTCAAACTTGATACTACTACAATGACAGTAAATATATGACAAAAGCCCTTTTAGACAATCAATAATGCCATAATCAGAAGAAAGTAAATGAGACTCAACAAAACTGGGGGGGGGGGGTGGGAATGTATCATTGTTATCATCATCTCAACAAACAACTAGTATTACTGAGCCCTCACTGTGCCAGACACTGTTCTAAATGATTTACAAGTATTACCTCGTTTAATTCCCAAATTGATGCCATACGGCAACTCAGAGATAGACTTTTCCAGAGGCTAGAAAGAGGGTGCCAGAGATCTTGTTCAGGACACCGAAACATCATATACTCTCTCCCAGTGAGGACACAGCCTCAAGAGCCAGAAGAGCCCAGTATTTGTGAATATTACCTTAAACAAAGGTGCATAAACTGTTCAATGTAATTTCTTCTGCAATGTTGATGGAAGCTCAGAAAGACTTGTACCACAGCAATAAATCACTTATCCTTCACCCAATCTGGGCAGCCAATTTCAGAATTCTATGCCCCTCAGAGAATCCAGGCGCCCAGGAGAAACTGCTCCGAGGCATGCTCTGGGGACCCACTGCAGATCCATCAAGTTCTCTATGCTCGGACACGTACGTCTGCGATTTATAGAGGTGTGTCGTATACCCTCTTCTTGTCAACAGATAGCCCCCTAAAGCGGGACAGGTAGGTTTTACATTACTATTATTCCCATTGCAGAGGCATGGGTAGGTTAAGTAACTTGCATAAGGCTAAATGGGTCATAAGCTATAGATCCAGGGGAAAAGCCCACTGAATCATAAAAGTGTATCTATTTGTACCCCCATGTTCATAGCAGTATTATTCACAATAGCCAAAAGGTAGAAGCAACCCAAGTTTCTACTGACAGATGAATGAATATGATAAAATATTTTGCAGTCTTAAAAGGGAAGGAAATGATGACAGACATTACAATTCGGAAGAACCTGAAGGCATTATGCTAAGTGAAATAAGCAAGTTACCGAAGGGCAAATACTGTACAGTTCCACTTTTTTTTTTTTTAAATTTTATTTATTTATTTGACAGAGAGAGAGAGAGAGCACAAGTAGGCAGAGAGGCAGGCAGAGGGAGAGGGAGAAGCGGGCTCTCCACTGAGCAGGGAGCTGACGTGGGGCTCGATCCCAGGACCCTGGGATCATGACCTGAGCTGAAGGCAGCCACTTAACCGACTGAGCCACCCAGGCGTCCCTGTACAGTTCCACTTTAATGAAGTACCTAGAATACTCAAAATCACAGCAACAGAAAGTAGAATGGTGGTTGCCGAGGGCTGGGGAATAGGGAGCTATTCTTTTATGAGTACAGAATTTCGGTTGGGGAAGATGAAAACATTCTGGAGATGGACGCCAGTGATGACCGTGCGACAATGTGACTGCTTCAGGCCAGAGAACAGTACATTTAAACATGGTTAAAATGGCAAATTTTATGTCCTGCCTACTTGACCACGGGTTTTAAACCGGTATATCCAATGCCTAAAACTTTCTATAATTCCTGGTCTTTAGACTGTGTATGTTCAGCTCCAGTGACACAATGAAGCTAGAATTCAAATATATAATCACTCTTAGTGATGAGATGCATTCAGTAAAAGATTCATTAAAATACTAAGTAACATTTTAATAGAAATAACATACTCCAATGACCTATTTTAATAAAACCTATTGTCTTATGTCCCAGAGATAAAAACTAATTTATTCATTCTCAGATAGTTACTGAACACTAGGATATATACCAAGAACTATTCTTGGTGCTGGGAATTCAACAGTGAGGATAATGAGGATACAGTCACTATACTAATGAATGCTACAAGCTGGTATGTAAGGAATGGGAAGAAGAGAGCGAGAGACACACATTAATGAGATAATCGCAAAAATAAGGGTTTAATTACAAACAACTAACATGGAGGACTGTAGTTGGTTCTCTACATGAGCACATCACAAAGTAACCGGCCTTAGATGGACGGATTAGGCAAGACAGGAAGAAAGATGAAAAGTTAAGGTGGGGCTGTGAGAGCATCCAGGCAAAGGGAAGTGAAATTGCAGTGGTCCTGTGGCAGGAGGCAGACCACGGACCAAAGGAATGCTACAGCCTGGCTAGTCCCAGAGGACACAGAGGAAAGTGTCAGGGCAAGAGACTGGAGAGAGGGACCAGGCAAAACAGGTTTTTTTTGTTTTGGGGGTTTTTTTTTGACTGTTTTAAGGATCGATGTTTTTACCCTGAAAGCAATTAAAAGCCACTAAAAGGATGTAAGATAGGAGAGAGCAAAATCAGAACTGCATTTTAAAAAGATCAGAAAAGAGAATTAGAGATGTTCCAGGATGCAGTCTCCTCCCTATAAAATCAACACAGTCTGACCTTTCTCAGAACCAGACTCAGCACCACAAAACCTGTCTCTAGTACTCATTCTGTCACTAATTAAATAAGAATCTTTATACAAGTTACTTCACTATTATCTCTAATATGATCTATCCTTGAAGATTTCTAAGGCCCTGAAAAACTCAAAAAACTCTTTTTCTAAGATCCTGTCCTCCAACTTGCTTTAGTCCTTAGGGTCCAAGGAAAAGAGAAATCTAGTACCTATATAATTCCCTGTTCTCCAAGACTGAGGCTCCCTACCAATGCACATGGCATTCTGCCCCTCCACCCACAGGGTGCAGACAACAAACAGGAAATATCAGGCTAGGCCTTCCACCAACTACCACTTACTGACCACCTCTGGGTTTACTTTGTTCTAAGGAATTCTGTTTCCACAAAGGGGAGAAGAGAGGTCAATGTAGGTTGTAAACTGATTTCGTTTCTTTGCATATTGTACAAAGTACACTTTAGATTTTAATGAAATGAGGGTGAAATCTATAAAGCCTCCATGACAACTTCAATTTTTTAACAATTATAAATCTTATCATGTATCTTAAAGCAGTGTTTGAAATTCAGTCTAGCTATGATTTTAACAGATCTCAAAACAAGGACGTCGGACCTAGCGATCTGCAGGCAGCTTAATTACCTGCTCCCAAAACATTACTGGTGATTCGACAAGTAGCATACAGAGTCTAGGACAAACAGATGCTTCGGATTAGGAATGCTGAAAGCCAGATGCAGTCCTTACAGGAAAAACCACAAAGAAAATCACCTAGAACAGGCCCCCTGAGGTCCTGCAGTTCTAGAACTCTGCCCTCTCTGCAGTGGGAGGTCTTTAGATACAGTCTGGTCACCTGACAGAGACGGGTACTAACCTGATCTATACAGAACTGAAAACACTGACAGAAAAAATAAGAACTTGACTCTCCAAATTCAACTGAATGATGAATCTAATTTTCATTTAATGGCACAAAACAACTTAGCAGCTTTTCATATGACCTTTTGGGAAAACAATTTGTGAAATTCATGTTATCAACATACAATTAATCAATATTTAGCCACTCCCTCTCACTTCTATAGTAATGCCCCAGGATCTTATATGTTAACATCAAAGTAGAAGGCACGATACCACTGGCCAAACAGGATTAAAGGTGCAGGTCATGGCATCTGAAATAACAAAGGGCATCTATTTCTTCCTGCTTTTGTGACTTCTGAAAGATGTCAATTTTATGGCACTGAAAATAATCTGAACCCAAGGGGCACCTGGGTGGCTCAGTCAATTAAGCGTCTGCCTTTGGCTCGGATCATGATCTCAGGGTCCCGGGATCGAGCCCCACAATGGGCTCCCTGCTCAGTGCGGAGCTTTCTTCTCCCTCTCCTCCCCACCTGTGCATTCTCTCTCACTATCTCATCACTGTCTCTCTCTCTCAAATAAATAAAATCTTAAAATAATAATAATAATAATCTCAACCCAAGAACAACATATAGAAAAAGCCCAAGTAAAGCTGAACCTAGAGTAGTTAGAGCAGGAAACCAAAGCATTTCAATGTTGCAGACAAAAGAGCAGATCTTCGGTGTTGCCTAATCCAAGTCAGACAACAATACAGATTTTTTAAGCCCAAACCATTTTAATGAGAGTGAGAGAGAAGAGGTAATCCGGGAGACAGAATTCCTCAGTCAGAGTCAAGAACAGATCAAATCCTGTCTCTGAAACCAGCTGTACAAACATGACAAAACAAAATTTCCTGGGCCTCTGAGTACACTTCTGCTTTAAAAAGTAACAGAGTAATAAACAATTTAAGATAATAGATGTAATACAAAAGTGGCTTCCCAACTGCTAAATACAAAAGGAAACAAAACAGAAGAAATGCCAACACTGGAGTGTGTGAAAGCCCCTGCCTAGGAGTACGCAGGCCAGGACTGCAAAAGATACACACAAAATGATGTGTAGACTAATTAACGTACATCGGTTGTGTTCTCTTTAAAATGCTTCTTTTACAAACAGCCTTCACGGACAGAAAACAAATACTGAATCTGAAAAACTGCCCTCCTCAAAAAAAAAAAAAATTCGCCCGCTGTCCCACCAGGCACCACGAGTGGGCAGCAGAGAGTTGTTGAAGCGGGGGACCAAAAGCCCACGCACCTGCTCTTCACCTGGTCACACCTATCTCCAGGCAAATCAGCAACAGCCCCTATGGTTCCAGGGCTCTGTATAAATCAGCAACAGCCCCTATGGTTCCAGGGCTCGCTCCTTTAGTAAAGTACTCTACAAGTTCTAACAGGCTTTCCCCCCTTACTCCTCAGACGGGGTGGAGGGAATCTGCAGCACTACGACAGGGCGACAGGGCGACAGGGCGAGCATCTGCAGCCATGATCTGGGAAGCCTTCTCAGAAGAACAGTGTTAAACAAGAGACTGGCTATGTAAGTAACAAGTTTATGTATACAAGCATGGTCACTCAACATTATTAAAAAAAAAAAAAAAAAAAAAACAACTTTCCAGTTCTTACAATGATATGAAAAAGTGTTCATTTTATATTGTTAGGGAAAACATGGTGGGAGGAGGCAAAGTACAAAGCTCCCATTTAAATGACTTCTACTATGTGTTAACAAGAAAGTTCATGTGGGACTTAGCAGCTTTTTTATAATGTGGTGCTTGCGCAGGGACAGACAGATCAACAAAACAGAAGAGAATAGGTTACATATCCGGAAGCAGACCTGACCATATCTAAAGCCTTGAAATAAGAGAGAGGAAGCAATACAAAATCATACGGACACAACCAATTCAATAAAAGGTGTTGGAATG
This sequence comes from Phoca vitulina, assembly GCF_004348235.1. Lineage (NCBI taxonomy): Eukaryota > Metazoa > Chordata > Mammalia > Carnivora > Phocidae > Phoca > Phoca vitulina. Next base: position 8,936,267 of record NW_022589715.1, on the reverse strand, counting down.
TTTATTTTCCATATGGGAAAAAAACACAATGACACTCCTACACCTCATTCCAGTGTTAAAAAATAAACTCCAGGTATATTTATAGTCTTGAATATGAATAACATTTTAAAACTATTAGAAAAAAATAAAATAATACAAGTGAAGAATGGACAAAGGATATGAATTTAAAATACAAAGAAGAAAAACCCTGAAGAGCCAATAAATATATGAAAACCTGCTTAACCTCATTAAGTAAGAAACACATTAAAATGAGATAAGCATCAGGTTAGTAAAAATTTTAGTCTAAAAATACACAAGGTTGAAGACAAAATAAGAAAATGGATGAGGAAAGGAAAATATTCACTGATTGCTTGTGGGATTATAAATTTCTACCTTGGTATGCAGAATAACTTGGTTGCATTTGGTCAAATTCAAAGTGAGCACAGCCCTATGAATCACTATGAATAACTATTCCAATTCCTGTTATGGCAGAAAGCTCGCATACATGCTCACAAAGGATATGTTAGAATTTTCAATGCAGCATTATGGGTAGCAGCAAATGAAAAATGTTTTCAAAGCACTCCAGATGTTCATCGTTAAGAGAATACATAAATAATGTAGTGTAGTATTCCAGGAAGGAGTACTACAAATACTACCCAGTGGTTAAAATGAGTGAACTGGGTATGTGTTTATTAACATAGCTAGATGTCAATAACTGGCAAATAGCAAAATGTCACAGAGTAAACTGAAACACACACAAAACAATCTTTATGTTGTTTTCAGACACACAAATACATAGTGAAACTAGGAAAACACAGACTAGATACATAGCAGACCTCTTGACAGGAGGCAGAGGTGATGGGCGTCAGAGGTATGGAGGGAGGGTGCAGCACAGAACTGGGGAAAGAACATTAGAGACAACAGTATAATGGTTGAAATTTTCTTTAATCCAAAGAACTAAAATACTAACATTTGTTTTAGGTGGCATTATGTGGAGTTTTATTACGTTATCCTCTGTACTATTCCATAATTTGCTGGTATTACTGTTTATAATGCACAAAGAGTGGCTGAAAGGAAATATTACAAAATGGTAAGAATATTCTACTCTGGGTAATGAGAATAAGACTTTTCTTTTTGGCTGCTGCTGTACTTAACTTTGTCAATTTTTCAAAAAAGCATACATTGATTTTAGAATTGGGGAAAAAATCTCCTTGAACAGGAAAAAAAAATACAAGTGGTGATTAGATTCCATATAGTTCTGGTTCACAGAAATATCTAGTGACAGGATTTTGAAGGTTTTTACAAACGGACACTTGTACTCTCGCTCCTTTAGTAAAGTACTCTACAAGTTCTAAAAAACAAAATATAAACCTAATTCGAAACCCCTACACTTTTACATAAAATATTAATGTACCAATGGAGAGAACAAAACGTGCTTCTATAAACAAGTCTAGTCTCTGAGAAAGCATAAAGAAAGGAGCTCCATAATGGCTACAGAGTATTCATGCTTTCACCATCATCTATAGTATAAGAAAGCCTTGTAAGAAACGAATTTGATGTGCATTCCAGTATGAGTTTTTATATTACTGTTGTTTTTATATTATTGTGGCATTTCATTTTTTTTTTTTTTAAAGATTTTTATTTATTTGTCAGAGAGAGAGAGAGCACAAGCAGGGGGAGCAGCAGAGGGAGAGGGAGAAGCAGGCTCCTCACTGAGCAAGGAGCCCGATGTGGGACTCGATCCCAGGACCCTGGGATCATGACCTGAGCGAAGGCAGACCCTTAATGACTGAGCCACCCAGGCATCCCTATTGTGGCATTTCAAATTGGAATAGAACCAGAAAGTAGTAAAACCTATCACTGTATTCCATTCCATCAGAAAACAAAATTGAAACTTGTAGGAGTAGACTTGGGAAAACCTGTTATGGGGTACTGAATATCAGTACCCTAAGTGAGACGGTTTGGGTTAACACTGAAGAACTTGAGACAGAGAGGAGTGGTCAGGTTTTGGATATATTTTGAGGGGAGACATTCTTAGGACTCTTGGTGCATTTTATTTGGTAGTGATTATGGCCTGAAGAATTGAAAGGAAGACAGGATTGGAAGATGTATTTAAGTTTATACTATAAAATTCTGAATGATAAATTTAACAGAACCAGAAAACAAATTATTGCTCACATGTTTCTGCATATCCTGGGCAAGACTTGCATTTGTGGTCATCATCAACAGAGCACAGTGATGACTTTAAAGAGAGTTACCAGAAACTAGTATTCAGAAGAGGCAGGATGGATAATGTAGTGTCATGAGTGATGGTGTAACCAGCATTAATAAATGGTCCCAGGGAACTGCAGAGGCAAGAAGATCTACATTAATAAGCTAGTTGTAAAGAGCCATGGTATTGTGAAAAAAAAAAAAAATGGAAACCTTTATTACAGTAATGGATATTGGTCAAATAATTTAACCTCGCCAAACCTCAGTTTTCTCCTCTGTTATTGTCTCAAATACAGAGTAACTTCAATTGGCAAAAACCTGCAGGTCCACTTTGCTGGAGGGTGCAGAGAAAGAAGCCAAGAGCCACGCTCAATGCCTGGCCACAGCAGGCATTGTGCTATAAACTGAACAGGAGAAGTTTCACTTGATCATGAAAGGAAAAAAGGAAATAGTCTTAGAAGCAACCATAATGAAATGAAAAATGCACAAAAACAGAACCTCTTTCTAATGAACAGACACGAAAACTTAAATGTTGATATTGAATAATGACATGATAACTGAATAACTCCTATAGCAACAAGAGGTGGTCACGTTCAGGTAAAAAAAAGACCTGTAAAGCATTATATACGATGTACAACGATTTAAGTCCATAGAGAGACTACAAGAAAAGAAGCATACAAGTGAAAAGAGATGGGTCAGAATGTTAAACTGTCTTCCCCCGAACATTCTCCTACCATTTCATAGCTACTCCATCAACAGTCATTCTTATTTGTCTCAGCTCACAAACACAAGAGGGGACTTAGGAATGGGACCCCCTAACCCCAGTTAACCAATCAGGCGAGCCAAATCAACCTAGCAGTTAGCAGGGCTAAGAGCCAGAAAGCTCTTCCACCAGAAAGCTCTCCTATCTACAACATGCAATACTGACTTTAAAAGTGAAGTAGCAGAGGAAATCATAATCCCCAAGTTTCCAAAAGCACCTTACCAGGGTGATATCCCGGGACGCTGCGGCCGCGCTCATGTGCAGACTCGGCTGCCTCACCGAACTGCTGCAGTCAAGGGCTCGAGCGAATGTCCCCACAGCACTGAATAATCCACAAAAACAAAGAGGAAAAACTAAGGCTCTGTTACTTTTTTTATGTTAAAAAAAAAAACAACACAGAAAACACGCATTTGGGTAGTGCATGCAAATTGTAAAAGAAAAGTCGGCGGTGAGGATCCAGGGGCCGGAAGCTGAGGTCTGAGTGTGAGTCTCAGCCTTGTCTCCAATGCATGCTGGGCCTTGGGCAGAGATAGCACAGTTTCCTCCTGTGCAAAGAACAGTGTTGGCCAAGAAGAGCTCTATATTTGTCTCCACTACACCTCCCTTCTGGGGCAGCACACTCATTTCCTTCTTGCTCTTGGTGCGGTCATTCAGGGATGATCTCGAGTGGACCGCACGAGGCAATTTGCCTTGGCCACTTCAGAGACAGGGGACGGCACACTGATGAAATCAACCTCTGCCTGCATCTAGCAATCTCAGAAATTTGTCATCCCTAAGTATACCAGCCTCCAAGAGGTAATCCTCTAAACAGGCTGCAGAGGATTATTTCCCATGGTCTTTAGGGCTAGGGCTCATCTTGGGCAATACTTTTCTTTACACAGGAAGACAGGTAAATTTACACAGATAAATAACAAACATAGCTGTCAGGTGGATACATGCTCTGGAGAAAAATAAAGGAAAGGGAGAAGAAAAAAAAGTCAAACCAGTTCTTGGATGTTTGAGAATCAAATATCAAATAAAAAGTATTTTCTATAAGATTTAAGCATTGACAAGCCAATTTACTATATATGGGTCATTATAAGGAAATGGAAAAGAAGAGATTTATGTGCCATAAAGAAGGGAAAGACCCATTATGAAATGCCACAGAGTAAACAATTTGGTATTGAACTGTGCTCAAAAAAAATGAGAAGTAAATAAGCTGCAGAGTTTGACAATTACTGCAAAACAAGCTCTGACCACTTTTTTTAGCCCAAATTGTGAAATCCCAATAACATTCTTTCCTTGAAATGAAGTATCATCAATTGTAGCAACCTCTTCCTATGAGGGCTCAAGATATAACAGATTTCCATTAAAACAAAACAAAACAAAACACAATTACAACACTTTTTTTCACTTAATGATTCAGAAGGCCTTCCCACAGGTAAAGCATGAAATAAACCTAAGACTGGCTGTTGCTGTTTGTTTCGTTTCATTCCCCGTCCCTTGTTGTCTGTATTTTAAGCATGCTAGCTGAGGGAGAAATTTTTTAAATGTTCTAATTAACATGTAACACAGGCGCACAAAAACACACACCGTACAGCTATGCAGTAACTGCAAAGTGAACCCATTCACGTCACTAACACCCAGGCAAAGAACAGAACGCAACAGCCCCCAGAAGACTCCTCGTGCTCCTTTCCGATCTGTACTCCCTTCCTCTTCCCAAAGGAGAACGATCATAACGGATTCTAACCCCATGGGTGAGTTTTGCTCATTTGAGAACTTCATAAAGGTGTATACTATGTACTCTTTTCACATCTAGCGTCTTCTGTTCAAAATACGTTTGTGGACTCGTGCATGCTACTGGTTATAGCTGCGTTCCTTCATCTTCCGTGCCATGGAGCGTTTCTTTGTACGATGCGCCATCCCCAGCCCCACTCTACTGCTGATGGACAGCCGTGTCCAGTTGGGGCTACCTGGGTAGCGCCACTGATGCCATCTGCGTATGTATCTTTTGGTGCACAGCTGTATTGTTGCATGTCTGCGGAGCACACACTCAGGAGTGAAGCGTAAAGGATGTGTATGTCTCTGACAGCAAAGCAGCTATACCAACTTACACGCCCACCCGCACGACAGCTCATGCACTGCCTTTTAAATTTTAACCATTCTGGTGGGAAGTGTAATGGTATCTGGCTGTGGTCTTAATTTGTATTTAGAAGATCTTTTTTAAGACAAAAATTGAAAAAGGCACCAGATGCATCTCTTTGGTGTCTCTCATGCTGGCTTCAAGGAAAAAGGAAATGTTATGGTCCATGGCAATCAGGAAAAGGAAAAAACAATGAAAATCAAATCTGAAACTGCAAGGTCTACTAAATAACCCCAGATCTGGGTAACCTGTCTGGAGTCTCCAGGCCAGTGGTTCCACCAATGATTCATTTCCACTCCCAAATCTTCAATCCCATCTATCCACTGGACTGGCTTCCCCAACAATGTACTTCAGGCCCCCATCCGATCACCAGTGGCTACGTGTGTGGGCGCTGGAGTCTGAAGGCCCAGCCGCCAACATGATGTGTGACTTCCACGGAGACAGGCACTATGGACAGTGCTAAAGTGGACTCAGGCCCTTTTTTCCTTTGTGTTATGATAAAAGCTCAACAGAAAATTAGAGAACATAATGAAGACCCTTCTATCTAATCATGTCTATATCTATCTGATTCTAATATTTTGCCATGTTTGGTTCATTTTTTAAGGAAATAAATATTAGAAATTTTAAAGCCTCCTATACACATTCCCAAAACTCATACATACATATAATAAGCATGTGTATCTATATGCCCGTTCATGAAATAAGACATTGTTTTTACATTGTAAAACTTTTTATAAGTGATCATATCGTGTGTATCCTCACTCAACATTATTTTTGAGATTTACCTATTTGCTATATATCCCTCTAATTCATTCATTTTCATTGTTGTAAAGTAATATTCCACCACTGAATATGACTCAATTCATTTATCAATTTTTCCACTATTTACAATGCTATGATAAACTCATTTACCTTCTGCTTTGCAGTAATTCTCCCATGAGCATCTTTAACTTTTATAATTGAAAAATAAAAATAAATTTTTGTCCCACTCATTTTCTTAAAGGGGGTGGGAGGGTGGGGGTGGTGGCAACCCAGTCAGGCAGCCAGGCTTAAAGCTCTCAAAGGAAAGCCATATGCTTAGCAATAGGCCCTACTCATATGCAAGTGCCATAAGAGGAATTCGAGGTGCACATTATTACTGACACCTGATAATCCTGGTCTAGAGTAAAAGAGATAACTGCTCTAATTAAAGAGAAGGGATTTCAGGTGTTGAATTTCATTTATACTGTTCCTTAGTGCTCAAATTTTTACAAGAAGCATTTATTATTTTTCTTAATCAGTAAATTAATAAATCTATTCTCAAACAAAAACTAATGGTTCATCATATTTAGGAAGTGGTGTGATACATAATTAGGTCTTCTTACATAACTAGAAAAAGAACACAACCAGTGGAAAAGGTAGAATACAAGGAAAGGAATATACATACACCTATAAATTCTTTTCTAAAATGAAAAGATATTTCTTGAGTCAACAGTGCCATACTTACCGTGCTACAACTAAAAACTGGTCAATCTGTCGATCTGTAAGTGGGCTATTTGGATCCCAAACTTTAACTTCCAATTTGGACTGTTCCCTCTCATCTGATTCTCCTGTCCGAGAAAAAAGGAAATGGGAGTCTTGTTACTTAACAAAGCAACTGTCACATACGGTGTTGTGGTCACCACAGCATTCACAATGTAAGGTTAATGTTTGTGGTTCTGGTACATTCTTTCAGACAGCAGATGGACAACACTTTGTAAAGTGAACTGATAATAATACAACCAAACCAACCACATGAGATCTTCATTTAATCAGTAACCTTTATTTCCTGAGTACCTGCTGCATGTGTGAGGCACAAAGCCTCATATAGAGGGATATAAAGACAAAAAAGGAAACACTCCTCCCATGAGACACTTTCACTATGGTAAAACTAACGCATAAGTAACTATGAAACAAACAAAAAAAAAGAGATGCCATAAGGGACATACAGGAATGGCTGTTAAGTGGGGTGCCTGGGTGGCTCAGTCAGTTAAGCGTCTGACTCTTCGTTTTGGCTCAGGTCTTGATCTCAGGATTGTGAGATGAAGCCCCATGTCAGGCTCCGTACTAGTGGGGAGTCTGCTTGAGACCCTCTCTCCCCCTCTGCCCCTCCTCTCCTTCCCTCTCTCTGAGAGAGAGAGGGAGAGGGAGAGAGAGAAAGAGAGGAAGGAAGGAAGAGAGGGAGGGACGGAGGGAGGGAGGGAGGGCAGGAAATGAAAGGAAAGGAAAGGAAAAAGAAAAAAGAAAGAAACGGCTGTAAGATTCTGAGGATTAGAGAAACCACTTCAGACTAGTTAGGGAATGATGTCATAAAGGGGGTGGCATATCTGCTAAGAAGTGAAGAGTCTGAGGGGCACCTGGGTGGCTCAGTTGGTTAAGCATCTGACTCTTGGTTTGGCTCAGGTCATGATCTCAGGGTCATGAGACCGAGCACAAGTCTGTTTGGATATTCTCTCCCTCTGTTCCTCCCCCTGCTCGCACTTTCTCTCTCTCTCAAATAAACAAATAAATCTTGGAAAAAAAAAAAAAAGAACTGAAGGATCTGAGTGCACTGGCAAGGAGAAGGACTTAAAGAAATGAGAACGTGAGCAAAATCATGTGGCTTTAAAATGTGATAGAGAGGGGCGCCTGTGTGGCTCAGTCGTTAAGTGTCTGCCTTCGGCTCAGGTCATGATCTCAGGGTCCTGGGATCAAGCCACACATCCGGCTCCCTGCTCGGTGGGAAGCCTGCTTCTCCCTCTCCGACTCCCCCCGCTTGTGTTCCCTCTCTCGCTGTCACTCTCTCTGTCAAAAGATAAATGAAATCTTTAAAAAAATAAAATAAAATAAAATGTGATATAGAGAAAAGCAGCTCTTTTTGTCCAGAGCACATTAAGAGGAATGGGAGGAGATAATGAAGAGGGTTATGAACATACTACTGAAGATTCTACACAGATTTTATGGCGAGGTAATGAGAAGCACTAGCCTTTTCAGTAGGAGAGTGACAAGACCAGAACCAAACTTCATATCTCACAGTTAGCAATGGTATGTGATTTGCTCTACAGAGCTACCTGACAAAGACAAAATACGGCACTGACAGTGACGAAGGAGAGCAAAGAAGAGATCTATGTGGCGGGTAGATTTCAAGTCTTGAGAACTGGTAGTGCAGGCATGAAGAGAAAGCAGGAATGCTAGTGCAGTGAGGGCTGAGGAAAAGACTGACAATAATGCAGGATGCTTTGTTTTAGGAACCTCTCTCAAGGAAATGTAACCATCAGGCAGGATCTAATGTCCAGAGAAAGGATAATAAAGGAAAAGAGACTTGGGAGGCAACTGGGAGTTTGATTTATAGCCATGGATTTCTCATTAGGCTGGGGGCTGGGGCTGGCTTTGTTTTACTTTTGATCACTGCACCTATAACATGGGGCAGAGCGCTTGGCACTGATGATACACTCTAAAGCTAAACATCCCTGGTGACTGACTAAGCCTGGCTATGAGGCTCTACTGTGCTCAGTCCTAGTAAAGGAGCAAGCAGGTATCAGTGGCTCAGCAGGAGAAAGGGGGCAGGGGAGGGCGGCAGACCCAGCCTTTCCACCTGCGGTCTCCGAAGTCAGCCACCGCCGTCAGGGTGGGGCTTGCCCAGCTTGCCCCTTGTTCAACCACAGAGCCAATCTCCACCCCCAACATAAAGAAGCACAAGCAGAACAGAGCGAGTACTAGGCCAAAGAGATCTAAAGTGTTTGAAAGGATTTCATTTTTTATTGTTTTTGATTACAATTCTCAGCAATCTAAGCCAAGACATTCAACATTAGCTCAGTTAAAACCCAAAAAATTTGCAATCTGCATGAAACCTGAGAAAGTAGAATGACACACTTACACTTCCCTGTAATCTCTGAATAATAAAACAAGATAAATCCTAGTAAATTTACCATTTTACCATAGTAAAATGGAAAAAAAAAAAAGATAATAATGATAAAATGAAATCAAGATGATTAAATGATGATACTATTCAGTATTAAGTCCCTGTTACACTATATACTCCAGAATGTCATGGTAAAACTGATCTTTACTTTCAAATTCAGGTTAGTTGATACATTTCAGTCTCATCCATATATTCTGCAGCATACAGCAGAAAGATAATTCAGGGGGCACCTGCGTGGCTCAGTTGGTTAAGCGACTGCCTTCAGCTCAGGTCATGATCCTGGAGTCTGAGGATCGAGTCCTACATCGGGCTCCCTGCTCAGCAGGGGGTCTGCTTCTCCCTCTGCCCCTCCCCCTTCTCAGGCTCTCTCTCTCTCTTTCACGCTCTCTTTCTCAAATAAATAAATAAAAATCTTAAAAAAAAAAAAAAGAAAGATAATTCAGTATAAGAATTCTAAATAAAATTGCTGCAAACAATAATAAAACACTCCTGGATGCATTCATACTAATACTTAAAATGCAGACAATGCCATGGGATGAGAACAAAAATAGCAGCAACAACAACAAAAGAATAAATGCAGAAATGTTCCATATCAAACAGTCACTCTCAGCTAATGAGAATTTCCCATTTTGGGTTCACCATATAATTAATTACATTTATATCACAGTGTGATCACTTCTTCACAGGGGAAAAACTTAAGAACCTCTTTTATAAACCTATTTAGAATCTATAAAACTAAATTCTCAGCCAAACTAGCAATAATCTTTGGAATGCTCTTAGTTAACTGTGGTATGAGCCAGAGACAGGACCAAGATTAATTTCATGATCTGGTCATGTTCACTGTAGTCAATGTAATAATCTCACTTCCCATCTCCGTTTATGATAATCTGCACAATTCCAATCTAGTCCCACACCAGCCCATGACGATCTCCCTAATCTCTGAGTTCTTAAAAAACATGTATTTACCAACTAACTGCATTAGTGTATACAGCACCTTGTTTTTGCTTCATAAGTTCTTCATAATTTAAAAAAAAAAGGAGATTCAGAGGCACCTGGGTGGCTCAGTCGTTAAGCGTCTGCCTTCGGCTCAGGTCATGATCCCAGGGTCCTGGGATCAAGCCCTGCACCGGGCACCCTGCTCGGCGGGAAGCCTGCTTCTCCCTCTCCCACTCCCCCTGCTGTGTTCCCTCTCTCGCAGTCTCTGTCTCTCTGTCAAATAAATAAATAAAATCTTTAAAAAAAAAAAAAAAAAGGAGATTCAGCAATGATTTTAAATGTGATAGCCCTAACCCTCCAGCTATATTTTAAGATTTCTAGAAAATATGGACAAGGAAGGAAGGAAGGAAGGAAATATGGACAAAATACTTCTTCGGTATTACCATCTAAGAGCACATGATGTTGTTCAAAGACCCTGAAGAACTAAAGCTGTATGGAACTCATCCTATAGGACCTTTCCTAGAGAAGTGGAAATATTCTTTGTTCTAAACACAATTCATTTTCACTTCCTTTGTATCAATCATCAGAGTACTATACTTTTTATGTTATATTTAATTCAGAACCTCACAAGGATGCCATTTGTCAGCATTTTTATTTAATATTGTTCTGAAAGTTCTGGCCAATGTTTTAAGTTATGAATCAAAGGAATAATGAGTTAAAAAGACAAATACGTGAGATTTAAAGCAGAGAGTGCAACGGTGGTTACCAGAGGCTGGAGGATGGGGAGATTGGGAAGATGTTGTTGTTTAGGGGTAGAAACGTCCAACTAGTAGTTAAGTAAGTCCTGGAGATTCAATACATAGCATGGTGATTTTAAGTCAACAATACTATAAACTTCAAAGTTGGTAAGAGACTTAATTCTTCCCACAACAAAAAAGAAATAATTATGTGATATGATAGCAGTGTTAGCTAAGCTATGGCAGTAATATAAAAATTATATAAATTCAATATATAAATTGAATATATATATAAATTGTACACAAACTTACACAATGTCATATGTCAATTATATCTCAATAAATTATGAAAGAATAAGTAACTAGAAAGGCACAATAAAAGTAGAATATAAAAAACTCAAGTGCCATTCCAAAGAAAATATAATGTAAAAATATATTTTTTTATTACAGCAACAAAAATATAAAACACTAAGAAATAAAATTGGAGTTATGTTTATATAAAGAAATTACAAAACTTTCAAAGAAGATAACTTGAGGACAAAAAGACTAAAGATTTAAAATCCTAAGGCTATCTTTTTTGTACAAGTACCCCAATAGGTTAAATTTCACAAAATTTAATTTTGGAAGCCAATAAAATAATTTGAATATTAATATCTGCAAATCAAAGAATATTATTATGAAAAGAATAATAAAAGAATTGACTAAACTGGATGGGATTATAATATATAGCAACAGTAATTAAACAATGTTGTCCTGGTACAAAAATAATGAAAAGCATAGAAACAGACTAGATCACACAATCACTTGTATTTCAGAATTAAGTATTATTATAATAACATAAATATTAACCAAAAAATAGCATTTACTGTTGACTATTTGCCAAGAGCCCTTACCGCAGGGTTTCTCAGCCTCAGCACTATCGACACTTAGGGATGAGTAACTCTCTTTGTGGGGGTCTGTCCTGTGTATTACAGGATGACCAGCAGCATCCCTGGCCTCTCTACTCGCTAGATGCCACTAGCATCTGTGCCCCACACCCCACTCCCTCCACCAGCTCTGACAGCCAAAAATGTCCATAGACACTGTCTAATGTCTCCTGCCCCTGGGTTGAGAATTACTGTTCTACATGGTTGCAATCAACAGGCTGGTGTTCTTTAGTTAACATCCACCACATTGTTGAAGTTCTTTAGTTAACATCCACCACATTGTTGAAAAGCACATCCTCCAAAATTACATACTAGAAAAATAGGGTTTATGGGAAAAAAAAAAACAAATAAAACTGTTTTAAAACAAAACTTTGAAAACCTATTATACTTGGTAACCAGAGTATTTAAAAAAAAAGTAATATTCATTAATAAAAATACTAGCACAGTTAAGTCTCTACCACCATTTGCAACAAAACTAAAGGTTGGTTGACCCTTTATCTCCTTAAACCCCGGACTCACACTTCTTCCACCGCGATGTAGGTCAGTGTATACAGTTTCTACAAAATTAAAAAAAACAGGGTTTCTTCTTAAACACTGGGTGAAAAATCTGCAAGCCCCCCTTCATCTGGGACTCTTAAGCTTCCCCATGTAGTTTTACCATAGTGAAAAGTGCCACAGATTTTGAGGCCACTAAACCAACCACTACTTGCACTAGAGGAAAGCCCTTCTTGTAGAATTTCCATCTTTTTTCTCTTCAACTCTCTTTATCTGTAAGAATACTTGCTTCCCCAGGGCTCCTGGGTGGCTCAGTCGTTAAGCGTCTACCTTTGGCTCAGGTCATGATCCCAGGGTCCTGGGATCGAGCCCCACATTGGGCTCCCTGCTCAGCAGGAAGCCTGCTTCTCCCTCTCCCTCTCCCCCTGCTTGTGTTCCTTCTCTCGCTGTCTCTCTCTCTGTCAAATAAATAAAATCTTAAAAAAAAAAAAAAAGAAAGAACACTTGCTTCCCTGATTGCTGGGGAAAGTCTCCTATAAATTGACCCAACTTCCACACTACATTCATATTTCCCTATTTATCAACTGCATATGAACTAATTCAAATTTCAAAAGCATATATTGTAGCAGAAGAGACTATACTAATTTAATTCTTTAATTCTCAAAGATAGATACTGCCCGAAATCCCCAAGTATCCACAAGAGTTATTTAATTAGTAGCAGTAGGCAGTGGGGGCCAGGCGAGAAGCAACTGCAGCAGCGAACAAGGAGAGTCAGGTACTTTGAGAAATGCTTTACAGGAATTACTTCATCGGATCATCACAGTACTAGGATGTGTGCACATACACTATCATTAAAGAGGAGAAAATGGGAACTTCAAGGGGTTAGTTTTCCCCAGGTTACTCAGCTAAACTGATTACTGCCAGGTTTTACCCAAATCTGTAAATCCAGTCATTTGAGTTTATTAATTTAATGTTATAATACTTTTTAGCAGTTACAAATTTTAATTTAATACGTAAACAGATTTTTCTTAAAATTTCAGTATTACAGTGAAATAATACAGTGAAGAAATCAATCAAAACTCCCCACCAGCACATCTTTTTTCAATGCAAAGTTCGCTAGGTGGTTTATTCAAACTCAATAAAAGATTTAAAACCTCAAAGAAACTTTTACCTTCCTTTGCAAACTACATACCGATCTTTCTAGATCTCAAGAATTTGTTAGATGGTGGGAAGCCATAAGTGAATTTAAAAATTCTGAAGCTACAAAAAGATTTATTCACTAGCAAGACAAATGCCGCAACAATGTCTGAGAATCCATCAAGACACATTCACAAACAAAGCAAGCCTGGAATACATTCCAGCACGGTGCTGGTGCTGCCACCTACTCAGGATATTAATTCAAGTTCTATATCCCATGCCAGTGCAAATCAGAATCTGGCCACTGGTCAAAACGTACCCACTCAAGAGTATCAAAAGGGTTAGTAAACCCAGACTGCAGCAAGTCCTAAATATCTGTTCTTGAGTATGATATTTCTGCTATTTAATTTCCCTGCAAACAGGTACTAGCTACGATAGGAGTTTCTATGATGGTAATGTCCATGTTTTCCAAGACTGGTTTAACTGCTGATGACCTATTTGCCACCCTACACCCTTCTCCCCTGAAAATATATTAATTACAAAAAAGAAGGGGGTTCTTTTAATCTTGCATCTAGTGAGTTGCCTGATTACAAGTGAAATGAAACATGCTGGATATGCCAAATGTTTTAAGCTGAAATAAGAATCCAAAGTCACTTCTTCATTTATGATGGAAAATATGGTGTTTTTCTTTGTTAAAGATGAATACTTACAGCTAACAAATTATAAACTTAAAAATAAACTTAACAAGAAATGTATAAAATCTATATGACTATATCAAGAAAAATAAAACAAAACCACAAGACCCAAAAAAGTAGCCTTGAACAGAGAAAAACACATCCCTTATTTCTAATTAAGATTTTTCAAAACCATCAAAAGTCTGTTCTCCCTAAATTAACTTAAAAATGAACTGAAACTCCAATAAACATAGTAAGGAAGATTCAAGCTGATAATAAAGTTTATTTGGAAAAATAAGAGGAGAATTAGCCTCACCAGATTATTACCACACACTACAAAGTCACTATAATTAAAACAGTGAGTTACTAGAATATTAACAAACCAGTGAGACAGAATAAAAACCTCAAGACAGACCCATGTAGACTCATAGGAATAGACTCAATATTATGAAATGACCAGTCACCTCCCAAAGTAATAGAAAATATTAATACAATTACAATCAGAATTCTAATGAAATCTGGGAAGAAGAATTTGACTAACTGATAAAAAAATTCAACAGTCAGAAAAAAATCTCTGAGATGAGATACCTCCGCACCCTGCCCCCACCAACACACAGGAAATTTTAAAGAACAATGAAGGGAAACTTACCCTACCATAAAACATATAATAAGAGATAGATAAACTTGGATCTATCACACAATAAAACACTGAACATAATTTCATGGATCTCAATATAATACAGTTACGTAACAAACAGGGAGAACGTATTAAATTAGTAACAGTGTTTGACAGTGAGCAAGGAGGGATGATCTGAGGGACTACTACTTTTTGGTTTCAGCATAATTGCGCTTTCTACCACAATTCCTATTATTTTCAGTAAAGTAATTTTAAAATCTAAAAAATGGGAAGAAGCAAAAAGAATATAGTGGAGCCCCATTGTTAGGCTATGTAGCAAAGGGACTTTGTCCTACGCACTTCTAACTGTGTGGCTTCTCTGGCGATTCTGGGTGAAAAGACAGGACTCTAGGAGGGGAGTACTGAACAGCGGCCTTCAGCGTGTCCTTCTCTCAATCCGAAGGTTCACTGGGGTATCTCGAGAGATCCAAGAGGCCTTCTCTCCTACCTCACCGACAACAACCTGGCTTTTCGTATTTTATTTAAGGTCATACTGTGTTGTGTTTCATTAGGGGAAAGTGTTCTATTACCTAAGTAAAGTTTATAAACCACCCACCCAGAAGACTGCCAGTAGAAACACTATGTTAAAGGTAATTAATACTTGTTAAAGAACTATAAAAGATCTATTACATTAATGAACATTTAATCACATTTTCTAAATACAAAGTATGCCTTTCTCAGATAACTCCCCAAATGCCACAAGCTGTTAAGAATCATTCCTCTTGGGGCACCTGGGTGGCTCAGTCGTTAAGCGTCTGCCTTCGGCTCAGGTCATGATCTCAGGGTCCTGGGATCGAGTCCCGCATCGGGCTCCCTGCTCAGCGGGAAGCCCGCTTCTCCCTCTCCCACTCCCCTGCTTGTGTTCCCTCTCTCGCTGCGTCTCTCTCTGTCAAATAAATAAATAAAATCTTTATTAAAAAAAAAATCATTCCTCTCTTCAAAAAAAAAAAGAGAGAAACATTCCTCTCACCCAGAAGAACTTCAAGTCCATTTTGAGAAGAACTGTAGAATAAATTATTGCATTTTATGTATCATTTTATTTCCTAAAATCATTTTTTAAAATACTAATCTAGGTAGATATGCTTTCTAAATTATGTAACTTTAACCAGCTTTTATGCCTTTCAGGGGTAAATACCATATTTAAAGAGTCTTTCAGATAAACAGGATCTTGTGAGATTCTATGATCTGATTCTTCTGCCCACTGTTACTTGAAACATCCAACTTCATTACCTGGGTTCAACATTTATCCATGAGCAATACACGAAAGTTTCCAGGCTTTCTATACACCAAGGCTTATGCTCAGTGCTTAAGGGAGAACCACACAATCAAAAGCTCAGATGTTGATTTTTAAATTTCTGAGGTCAAATAATAAAAATAGTATAAAAGAAAAAAAATAGTATAAAAGATAACATGAACGACCTATCTGCACAGTTCTAAGATGGGAGGGATGAGAATTCAGGGAGGAGTGACAAAGACTGCTTAGGGGATGCAGGACTTGGGCTAGGTGCCTTATGCACACATGGGCACAAGGGACCTTCCTGGCTTTTGGCTTGTGCACAGATGGACTTGCTGAACTATCTCACTAGGAACATATACCTCTGTTCAAAACTACAGAACTGCACACTAAAAAGGGTGGGATGTACTTCATATAAATTATACCTTAATTAAAACAAGGAAAAAAACCCACCTGTAAATGACTACCTGGAAGACAATTAATTCGGCATTTTATATAAAATTTCAAACACACATACCCTATGACTCAGCAATTCTACTTTATTTGCCAGTTATATCCGGAGTACAAAATTATCCATTATTCACATTACAGCATTGTTTGTAAAATTTAAAAATCAAGTTTTTAAAAAATAAAATAATATTTAGTGAACAAGTACTTAGGTACAGTGATCTAAGTCTAACATCAAACATTAAGGACTAAAAACATAAAAATTACTTCTGGAAGATAAGTTGATTTGTACAGATAAGAATGCCAGTAAATGTAATTTCTCAACCTATAAAAAACTGGTTCATTACTCCCAGTCTGTTCAAAATCATTTCCAAACACAGGTGAGCAAAGACACAGCGTTCTTTTCTTCAAGCTTACTCTTTACTGACTGACCTTTCCTGGTATTTAAGTTCATGAAAACAAAGATGTCTGCGGCCTGGCGTTACCGACAGCCAACCCCTGACACCCGTGCGCTACAGTTCACAGACCCCTTCTTGAGTATCTGTTGATTTGACTTTTCTGCACACATTTTCTTAGAAGTTGGCAAGGTAAAGAGAGAAGAACCAATGGAAGAACTCTCTACATCCAACATGGGGCTCAAACTCACGACCCTGAGATCAGGAGTCACACACTCCTCTGACTGAGCCAGCCAGGCGCTCCTGGAAGAACTCATATGTTTTAATAATCAGAGGGCAAAAGTAAAAGTGGAGGCCTTCTGTAAATAACGCAAATCATGAAAGGCCTTAAAGGAAAAGACTAATAAATTCTAAATTTCTGTATGACAAAAAGATAAATAAAACATTTAAACTTAAAATCACTATTATTACATTTTGGTGGGGAGCGCCTGGGTGGCTCAGTCATTAAGCGTCTGCCTTCGGCTCAGGTCATGATCCCAGGGTCCTGGGATCGAGCCCCGCATCGGGCTCCCTGCTCCGCGGGAAGCCTGCTTCTCCCTCTCCCACTCCCCCTGCTTGTGTTCCTGCTCTCGCTGTCTCTCTCTCTGTCAAATAAATAAATAAAATCTTTTTAAAAAATAATAAAAAATAAATAAAATCACTATTAAAATTTATTAATGAAATAATTAAGTGTATGTGGGGGGTGTTTGTAATATTTATAGACAAAGGGTAAATACTTCTGTGTTTGTTTACCTTTAATAGTCAAAGAATTCTTGCCAATACATAAAAAGATAAATAGCCATGTAGAAAAAGCACAAGGACTTTAAAGAAGGAGGGCTAAAGATAACTAAGGCAAGCAATAATCTCAACTTCAAAATAAAACAAAAAACCCCTAAGACAATGACACATCAAAATGTGGGGAAAAAATGGAAGGTGAAAAAAATCCCTCACAATCAGCGTTGGTGAAAGCACCTGGTTCTTTTGTACGCCAAGTAACCCAGCCTTTTTGAAGAGCAAAGGAGCATTTTTAGTATGTAAAATGTATATACCATTTCACTTCCAAGAAGTCATGCTTGAAAAGATATTTATGCAGCACAAATATAAGTTTTCTAGCAGCATCAATTTGTAGCATCAAAAAATGTAAACACCTAACAATCTATCAATAGGGAACTGGAAGAGGGAATGACAGTACATTCCTAAGACCTGCGGGGTCACTGAAAAGAGTAAAAGTCACTCTACTCCTGTGCAAAGGTGCTAAAGAAAGATACACTGTTAACTGAGAAGAGCAGTTGCAGAAGATCATGTGCAACATGGCGGGAGCTGCATGTGGACCAGTCCTGGGTGGGGGGCAGGCCAGTGTGAACATACCCAAAACACCACAGGCATGAAATAGGGGTTTGCAATGAAGGAAAGGGGATGGTGTTCGTTTCTTACATTATACATTGCTATGTTTTATTTTTTATTGTTAGGAATGTTTTACTTTGGGGCACCTGGGTGGCTCAGTCAGTTAAGCGGCTGCCTTCGGCTCAGGTCATGATCCCGGGGTCCTGGGATCGAGCCCTGCATCGGGCTCCCTGCTTGGCGGAGAGCCTGCTTCTCCCTCTACCTCTGTCTGCCGCTCTGCCTACTTGTGCTCTCTCTCTATCTCTGTTAAATAAATAAATAAAAATCTTAAAAAAAAAAAAAAAAAAAAAGAATGTTTTACTTTTAAAATCAGAAAATAAAGGTTTTGAGTGTACAGTTATAATAGGAGAAAGGAAAGTTACGTCCTAAGAAGATGTTTTTAAAATGTAAAGCTCTGAATCTCTCCAGTACATACACTACCCAGATTAGCCCAAATCCCCACCAAAATGTAAGTGTTCACTAGATTCCAGGCCACCTCAAAAAGATGACTTAGGGGCACATTCAGGACCTCAAGGGATGTATGTGTCACATTAAGACGTAAGTTCAACAATATGAACATTCTTAAAGTTGCATTTAAAAGGACGGGGGCACCTGGGTAGCTCAGATGGTTAAGTATCAGACTCTTGATCTCAGGGTTGTGAGTTCAAGACCCACGTTGGGCTCCGTGCTGGGCCTGGAGCCTACTTAAAAAAATAATAATATAATAAAATTAAATTAAATTAAAGGAAAACACAGCCAGAGAACTCCTTAAAATGTAAAATAAACAAACAACTGCTCAAATTATTTTCTGTTGCTATTTGTTGTATTTCTGTAAGTGGAAGAACTTACAACTTTTAAACTTCAGCCTAAAAGTTTCCTTTCCCAGATGAGGAAAAGAATATTTGAGTTTCAAGACACATTTGTTTTCACAGCACTTGAAACCCAAAGGAAAACATACCTTCTAAGAGCATCTCTGGAATGTCTGCTTGATATCTAGGCCCCACTCTGATTTCACCTTTGTCAGCTAACAGTGTTTTCACTGAAGGGTCATAGACCAATGAGTAGAAAAAGGTGTCCTGAAAAAAAAAAACGACAGAAAATATTTAGGTAAACTTAATTCCTTCTACTTTTTATAAAGCAATCAGGCCAATATCATGATAATGAAACCATAAACTTCAGAGAGTATGTAAGATTTTATTTTGGTGAATAAATTCATAGATCTTGAAGAAAAAATGTTACTGTCATCATGTAGAACAGCATAAAATTAAATCAAGCAAAAATAAATAGCTTACAATAAAGGTAGACTATAAAGTTTTGCTGTTCATTTTAGTCTAAAAGAAAACCATTTAACTGCTCTAAAACAAGATTCTGAAAAGCTAGCAAAGCTAAGTTGTAAGTCAAAGTAAGACACCTGCAATCGAGCAATCATTTCAATCTCTAAAGCCCACACCAAACAAATAATGAGGACACCAGGCACTGTTACTTTTAAAGTGTCCATACACATTTTATCAAAATGATAGAATGCATACACATCTCACATTAAATAAAATTTAGAAGAGTTGAGCTTACACGCAGTTTACTTAAATTAAAATGTCACATTGTATTATTTAAACATTTATTAATTCTAAGTCTGCAGTTCTCTTTTAAATCCTGAAGCACTCATATTTATATATAAATAGGTATATATACATACCTATACCTACCACTACCAGTACACCCACTAACTTTTCAAGGTCCTTTAAAATGCAAAAAGGCCCTAGTTACTGAGCCTAAAGGATAAAATGGCCAGGCCACCAGGGCTTTGCTGAATTCTGCAAAACCACTGGATGTCTTATAAAGTCTTGTCCCTGCTTCCTGCTATGACTCTGAGGGTCCTCTACTGCCCGACTCTCTGCATTTTATCTTGGAGGGGCCTGTTTCTGCCATCAGCACTTTACCAAGACCCTGGTGAGCAAGCTGCAAGTAAGAGATAACCTGCCCGATTGTAAAGCTTTCTCCTTTCAGGATGTTACAGACTGTGATAAAGGGAAAGGAGAGAACTGGACAAGGTAACACCATCCCACCAGAAACTGAGCTGTGTTTTAATCATGGGTCACTGTCAGAAGAAAAGCTTAAACAATAAAACTGCTAAGAAGACACAACAATGTGACAATTCATGCATATAAAAAATGCTACCTAGGGAAAAGAAAAATCTGCAGAATATATAAATCAACCTGCTTAACAGGTTGATGGGGGTGATCAATATGTAATCAGAATTATGTGTTTCTGAAGACAGGAGCAACAAAGAATGCTAGTAGCTGACTAGAGCCACCGCCACGCCATCGGCTTTAAAAGAAGACACGCTTCTGGTCACTTTTATTCTGAAAAATGTTAGCAGAGTGTTCTATAAAAATAGGATTTTGCCATACTTGACAGTAAAATGAGATGAAATTATTATTTAGGGTCACATAGGTTGCTTAAGACTCCTTAAATTTGGGGTGCCTGGGTGGCTCCGTCAGTTAAGCGACTGACTCCTAATTTCAGCTCAGATCACGATTTCAGGGTCGTGAGTCTCACGTCAGGCTCTGTGCTGAGCGTGGAGTCTGTTTAAGATTCTCTCCCCCTCTCTCTTCCTCTGCCCCTCCCCCTGCTTGCACTCGCTCACATGCGCTCTCTCTAAATTTATATGTGCTGCCTGATATGGGAAATTGTTTAAAATGTAAATATAATTTTTCAAGAAGTAAAAAATCGTGATTAGAAAGTTGTCCTTTGAGTTACCATCTTCAAATATGCCAATCTCAGTGTTTTAAAAACCAGACTTTCTCAAGGATGGTCTTATAACAGATAAAGCAGTAAAAAGTTAAAAAAAAAAAAAAAAGTGTTTTTCAAATTGAAAAAAGAATATAACATAAGCAGTTTTATTTTTACTAAACTCCCTCTGAATAAAAAAAAGTTTCCTCAAATACACTGCCAGAGACGTCAGTTCCTCTCCCAAAGACTGATGCAGGACCAAGTGCTTAAAAATCAGTGGACAGGAAAAAAATCCTAAAGACCTTTGCAAATTTTCATCTCCTACCATCCTTAGCATATAGAAATTGCTAATAACAAATCAGAAGGCAAAAATACTACTTTTTAAAAAATCACACTGTTGGGGAACCTGGCTGGCTGGCTCAGTCGGTGGAACATGTGACTCTTGATCTTAGGGTTGTAGGTTCGAGCCCCACGTTGGGTGCAGAGATTACTTAAAAATAAAATCTTTTTTAAAATTAAAAATTAAGGGGCACCTGGGTGGCTCGGTCTGTTAAGCGTCTGCCTTCAGCTCAGGTCAGGATCCCGGGGTCCTGGGATGGAGCCCTGCATCGGGCTCCCTGCTCCGAGGGGAGCCTGCTTCTCCCTCTCCCTCTGCCTGCCACTCCCCCTGCTTATGCTGTCTCTCTGTCAAATAAATAAATAAAATCTTTAAAAAAAAATTAAAAATTAAAAACTTACACTGTCTTAACAGTCAAATACACCAGTAAAATACACTGAAACATATCAATGTTTCCTCCTTTTATTTCTGCTTCTGTGAACTAATGCTAATTTCTGAGCATTATCTTTATGCATATTATTATCCATATGCTGCCTGACAAACACTACTATGTTCTTTTCTAAATTTCATACGTGTAAGTTATAAAGACTATCAACATTTTTTCTGCCTTGAATATTTACTTCCTCTTAATTTTCTCTATTATATTTTCTAATGTACAATAGTTTCACTTGTCTGCATCAGTCTTTTGTAGTTATGCTTTCTTCATTTGAGATGAGGGTACACTTTTAAGTATAATAAAGATTTTCTCAAAGAAAATATATCCCTTTAATTCCTTAAAAACACACACACACATATATAAAGTACATATACACACACATACATACATACACACATACATACAAAAAATAAAGATTTGGGAAAACAAAAATACCATGAAACTATAAAGGTTAAATACTAAAACATCAACAGTAGAAATTTTCCCGTTGTGGAATATTCTCTTTAGAGGAATTTCCTCCCTCCAATGAAGCATATGCTCTCATTCAACTTGTTAAAAAATGTTTAAAATGTTTCTTGTTGAAGTTTACAGAAAGAAACATTTTTAGTTGACAAAGTTTATTGGGATTTTAGGAAAGAAAGCAGACCACCATTTAAGATCTCATCTGGAAAAAGTCTAAAAGAAAAACTGTTTATTTGAAAAACAACAAAAACAAAAAAACAGGGAGGAGTACCAAGTATACGAAAGTCACTTGTTTCATAAAGCCAAAAATAGTTCTACTACCAGCTAAATCATCATACTGTATAAAGCCTTTCATTACCAACTGAAAAAAAAACAGACAGAAGTTTTTGCCAAATGTTCTCAGTTAACCAGAAAAATAAAATTATCTAAATGTATTCTAGTCATTATGCTTTTATATAATGCTGCTCTCCCAGTGCAATAATTTGGTGCAAGAAGAAATAAACTCAAAGGTATGGGCTTCATGTGAAATCGGGGGGCTCGGAGGGGGGGGGGACACAAAACAAGTGTAATTGTGAATTACCTCTTTATCAAGATATGACAATACTGACTCTGTCTCATTCAGAAGGGCAACACTGCATTTTCCCCTGTTGAAAGAGGGAAAAAGTGAATAAATGTAAGAAAGGCCACCTCACCTTCACAGTGATGACATATACAAAGTTAGGAATATGCAGAATGTAAAGTTGATATTAAGAAACCAGATGGCAATTAGGAATATACATAAACATATATACTTATACTTGCTTTACAATCCTGGTGTTGCATAACCTAAAAAAATAGGACTGTCTGTAGATATTTACTGCGAGGCTAACCTGTGGAAGGAACTGTGTTAAAGTAAATCTTTAAAACATAAACACTTGATAGGTATTTCCTAACTATTACAGAAAAAAAAAAAAGGATTACAATGAAACCTTCAGATCAGAAGTGAGTTTCTGAATCTATAAAGAGTTAATATGAGGCGATTTTATAAAAAGAGACTTTAGATAGACTTCACTGTACAAACCGGTACCTAAAATAATCTTTGGATTTTTTTAAGTAGCCAATGCATATGAGAACCTAAAAATAATACACATTCATATCAAGATTAACTGACTTACCTTTATTGACATTGCTCTAAAGCCTAGTTAAAATTTAAATACACTGCTATAAAGTAAAGGGCAAAATAAAGATCTACAGATTTACAGACCCTGAAGTCTGATGGCATTTACCTTTGATCATAGCCCTGGGTGTGAGTTTGAAAATGAAGGTCTATTTAAAAAAAAAAAAAAAGGCTTGTCTAGACTTGAGAAAAATTAAGGTTATTCAGGTAGAGGCATTTATTACAAACACATTTATAATTATTCTCACTAGCTTGAAAAATTCTGTAGAGCCACAAATTTGACAGGAGAGTTTTGATAGATGTTTCAAGTTATAGATAATTGGTCAGGACTCACAAAATATCTTTTAAATGTCATAATGTCATTTGATTTTGTAAACAAAAGTCACTGCTTGCTCCCCACAAAAATGACAAGCAAAAAACAAAAACATCACATATACATTGAATGGGAAGCTAAAAGAGCAGGCTGTTGGAATAGCAGAGTGGAAAACAATTCAAAGGAAAAAATTACCAAAAGCAAAATAAAATGTAAAATGCTAACACATAGGTCAAAAATTACACTTTACTAAACATTTTGCAAATGTACATTCCTTATATTTGAAAAAAAATTTCCCCTCATAAAAACATCTTTTTCTGGTATTCAGCTCTAGTTAATATCACTTCAAAAGACTTCTGAGAGCATGTGTTCTTTCCATATTATCCTGTCAAGTCTCTAACTTGCTTAGGGAGAGTATAAGGGTTTTTGGTTTTACTAATTTTAGTCGTGCATATTACTGAAGCAGAAAAATTAACATGATTACTTCAGAGCATATAACACCACTCAGTCAACAATTACCTGACAGGCTCTTAGGAAGGACAGAATTACGGGTGGGGAAACTGCTCTGCTGAGGTCTGCACATCTACAGCTGCCACGGAAAAGCTTCTGTGACCTGTGTGTGTGCTCCTCACACGTGCAGCGCACTTACGGACCAAATGGGCTTCCCAAAAATAGGCTTCAGTTACTTTTTTTGCCTAACAGCTGACAGAGCAGTATTTCTAACATTTAATACTTAATCACCTAGAAGAAATAAAGTCTTGGTTTTTAAAGTTCTCTAAAGTTGGGTGTTTTTTTTTTTTTAATGAAAAGGAGCAAAAGCTGAATGTTATTTTAATAGATACCACTTTCTTTAAGAGCCATTTGGATGTTAAGGGTTAATAGACATTGAAAATTCATACAAACAATACAGCATTCGTCTCCTCCATACTGTCTGAAATGACAAGAGGATTTAAACGGAATCATCAAACCATTATTTTCATAATTACATTAGGAGATAACAAAATGCTGATTATATACTGTTTTAGAGATACAACA
Source organism: Phoca vitulina (assembly GCF_004348235.1). Classification (NCBI taxonomy): domain Eukaryota; kingdom Metazoa; phylum Chordata; class Mammalia; order Carnivora; family Phocidae; genus Phoca; species Phoca vitulina. Next base: position 8,911,725 of record NW_022589715.1, on the reverse strand, counting down.
TGATTACAAAATCAAGAGGATACCCAGCCAATCTGAAATATAAATTATTTGGGGGGAATGTAGCTTTTATGCAAAGATGAAAAAATAATAGGTGATTTCATTTTTAAATTTCCTTTACTGTAGCTATGAATTTGCTCCCAAATTAAAAATGAAAACTGACACTTAAAATATTCAAGTACATATACTAACAGCTAATAAAGCAGGTTGAGTCAGAATTATTTTATGAAGTAAATATGAATATATAATTAACACATGTACTACCATGCCAAGAGTTGTTGATAAAAGTAGCTTAAAAAGATACTTAAAGTGCTGGTTTCCTTTATGCTGAACAAATCCTGGCTCACAGAAAAAAAATATGATAAATTTTAAGCTAACCCCAAACCAAAGGAACTATTATCAAACTGTAATATAGACAACCCAATTGGTTGATGCTGAATCTCAAGCTCTCTTCCACCACACTTGAATCCTTAAGGAAGAAAGATATCCAAACATGAGGATATAAATATAAAATACATTAAAGACCTTAACACAAAGAAAGATCACTGCAGGCCTATATAATTATTCATACAGCTTTTCTACAAGGAACTATACAGCAACACAGAATTTCCATAGAGACAACATACTTCCCCACAGATCACTGAAAAAGATCATACTCTGTCTGCTTCAGAGATTGCGCAGGGTGCTAGGACAGAGAGACATGTGAATAAATAATTATGACACAACACACTCCCATGTTTAACGCCAGGTGCCGATCGGCTTGCTATCTGCTTAATAGGATGTTCAGTATTATCCTACAGACTCAAACACCACATGTAAAAATGTGCACACAGGTTATATATTTCTTTTATTTAAAGATGTTACCTATTTGTATAAATGAAAGAGGAAGTTTTAAAATGAGTATCCATTTCCCCAGTGCCTGAAGACTCTCAGTTTCACACCACTGCAGCTTGTAGAATGGTGTAGGACCACTAGGGTCCCTGCTTAGGAAAATGCAAATTTCTTAGTGCCACACCAAACTTATTGAGGCCAAATATCCCCGGGAGGGATCAAGAAATCCATGTGGTTGATAAGTATCACCAGGTGATCCTTAGTCAGATTTACTGAATCCAAATATCTCGGGGAGGGATCAAGGAATCTACATGGAAAACAGGCATCACCAGGTGATCGTTAAGCACAGTGAACTTGAAAACCACTAGTAAAGATGCAGGGTCTGACTAAACACATTCTTTGTTCAACGAAAGACTATTTTTTCATTAAAAAGGTTATTTTTCAGGGTGTTTGGGTAGCTCAGTCAGTTAAGCGTCGGACTCTTGGTTTCGGCTCAGGTCATGATCTCTGGATGGAGAGATGGGAGTCCCGCAAGGGGTAGGTGGGGGGGGGGGGGAATCCAGGCTCAGCAGGGAGTCAGCTTGAGGTTCTCCCTCTCCCTCTGCCCCCCCCCCACACTCACCCAAATGCGCATGCGCACACGGGCGCACGCGCTCTCTCAAATCTTTTTTTAAAAAGGCATTTTTCTCAATAGCCTTATGAGTCTTACAGTTGCTCTGGATTCTGGACATTTTCTCATATAAAAACAATGCTGGGAGGCAGCTGGGTGGCTCAGATAGTTAAGCATCTGCCTTTGGCTCAGGTCATGATCCCAGGGTCCTGGGATTGAGCCCTGCATCAGGCTCCCTGCTCGGCAGGAAGCCTGCTTCTCCCTCTCCCACTCCCCCTGCCTGTGCTCCCTCTCTCTCTGTGTCTCTCTCCGTCAAAAAATAAATGAAAATCTTAAAAAAAAAAAAGACTAATCTAAAAGAAAGGCAAAACAATTAACTTCAAGGAGAGCAAAAGGTTGTATAAGAAAGAATATGTGGGGAGCGCCTGGGTGGCTCAGTTGGTTAAGCAACTGCCTTCGGCTCAGGTCATGATCCTGGAGTCCCGGGATCGAGTCCCGCATCGGGCTCAGCGAGGAGCCTGCTTCTCCCTCTGACCCTCCCCCCTCTCATGTACTCTCTCTCATTCTCGCTCTCTCAAATAAATAAATAAATCTTTAAAAATAAAAAAAAAGAATATGTGGGAAAACCTTACATGTTCATAAAATACAATGAATGATTATTAAGTTTAAAAAATGTTGTGATATATTGGGAAAACGAAGGAAAGTTAAAGAGAAGAGAAAGTAAAGAGAGATTTAGAAAATTGAAAAAGTAATAGTAGCAGTGTAAGAGTGGTATTAATACAGAAGCCACAGAGAAAAGTCGAAAATGACTGTGGAGGGGGAACTAGGCTTATGACTGCCTTGGATATTATTATATAAGTATATACATATATTTGACTTTTAAAAATAATACAATTTAAATTTAAAGTAAAAATGGAGAGCCTAATTAAACAAAGTGCATACATTTGTATAAATAATACATATACCAAGGAAGCAAAGATTATTTACCATGAGTCTACACCAAGTTTTCTCAACCTTGGCATTATTAACATATGAAGCCAGGTACTTCTTCGCTGTGGCGGGCTGTCCTATGCACGTAGAGTGTTTAGCAGCATCCCTGGCCTCTACCCACTGGACAACAGTAGTACCCCCACACCTAGCTGAGACAGCCAAAACTGTTCAGACTTTGTTGAATGGCCCCCAGGAGACAAAACAGTCCCTGGTTGAGAACCACTGCTCTAGAGTTGATGAACCACAGTTTTCTTTCTTTTTTAAAGATTTTATTTATTTGAGAGAGAGAGGGTGAGTGGGAGGGAGAGGGAGAAAGAATCTGAAGCAGAGTCTGTGCTGAGAACAGAGCCCAATGTGGGGCCCGATCCCAAGACCCCGAGATCATGACCTGAGCCGAAACCAAGAATCAGACGTTTAACCAACTGAGCCACCCAGGCGCCCCCGAACCAGAGTTTTCTTAAGTATATCTTTTTTTTTTTTAAAGATTTTATTTATGTATTTATTTGACAGAGAGAGAGATACAGCAAGAGAGGGAACACAAGCAGGGGGAGCGGGAGAGGGAGAAGCTGGCCTCCCGCCAAGCAGGAAGCCCGATGAGGGGCCCAATCCCAGGACCCCGGAATCATGACCTGAGCCGAAGGCAGACACTTAACAACTGAGCCACCCAGGCACCCCTCTTAAGTATATCTTAAGAAACAAACACTGGGGCGCCTGGGTGGCTCAGTTGGTTAAGCAACTGCCTTCGGCTCAGGTCATGATCCTGGAGTCACTGGATCGAGTCCCGCATCGGGCTCCCTGCTTGGCAGGGAGTCTGCTTCTCCCTCTGACCCTCCCCCGTCTCATGTGCTCTCTCTCTCTCAAATAAATAAATAAAATCTTAAAAAAAAAAAAAAAGAAACAAACACTGGAGGACTCTCTACATAAGTTAAAGAATACGATCTTATAGATCTTTAGACTATAAAAAGGACCCAAAAAAGAGAAAGAAATCTGGACGTTAAACATTTCTATTCAAAGATATATTTTCTGTTAATACTGCTTTAACAGATGTTAAGAAATAAAAATTAAAGAAGACAAAAACAAACAAAACAAAACCTGGAACAGCTGTTTGAGTAGGTAAGGTAAAGGAATAAAAAGCCAAGAATAGAAGTCTGGGTTTAATGTAATAGATCAATGGATTCTGCAAAGAAAAATGACAAGTCGTGTTCTGGAAAGCTCATTCTGTCTGTGGCATGTGGAGAAAACCAAAGCAACAAAATTTTAATCCGATTCTGGAGATTTGATAACAAATATGAATCAAACTGTAAAAGAGGAATTCAAGGGGGGAGAAATCCTTCTCTTGGTGCCACTTTTCCCTTTTATAGCTAGGAGAAAGTGGGATGTCCAAAAGAAGGCAGTAGGTATTAGGAAGATCCTCTTTCCTAGCACAGTATGACAAATCGTTCTGATTACCAGAAAAATCTCACAGGCATTTCCACAACTCTGTGGAACACGAGAGCTTAGGACAACATGTAGAATAGAATATACTTTCATCCAGCTCAGTGCTTCTCTGCATTGGGACTCTGGTCAGAGAAGGAAACACTTCAACCCATAGAGGATAAATCATTTCAAAGTAAAGATTATACCATACAAAGACAACATTCAAGAAAAAGTGTGCTAAACATGTAGACTTTAAAATGCTAAATTGTGATATGATTTTTCTCTTCACTGTATTTTTCCTCACATTCTTCTACTAAGCAATCCTATGAGCTTAAGCACACTAAGTAATTAATTTCCTTATGTTAGTTTCCTCTTTTTATTAGATTTATTTTATTTTAGAGAGAAAGCGAGGACGAGAGTGTGAGCAGGGGGAGGGGCAGAGGGAGAGAATCTTCAAGCAGACTCCCCACTGAGAGTGGAACCCAATGTGGGGTTCAATCCCATGACCCATGAGATCATGCCCTGAGTTGAAACCGAGAGCTAGATACTTAACCAACTGAGCTACCAGGCACCCCTCTTATGTTAGTTTCTTAAGCAGCACTACTTGTAGTCATCAACAGTACCCTTTTGGCTAATTCAAATTTTGTTTACAAATAGCAATAAAATTGCAAAAATCTAACACCTTAAAATAAAAACATTGGCATAATAAAAATTTGTACAGGAAGAAAACTGCCTTTATTAGAATCTTTTTTTAGATTCCAAGTAAGTTCCTTTAACATTAATAGCTAAACTGAAGAGTCTGCCAATTTAAGTGGAGCGCTATGTTAGCAACACTACCTATTTTTCAATAAACATTAAGTCTTTTAAAAACTGTTTTCTCAGGTCGCCTGGCTGGCTCAGTCAGTAAAGCATGCGGGGTTGTGAGTTCAAACCCCACACTGGGCATAGAGCTTACTTAACATCTTTTGTTGTTGTTTTCCCTGAAGATGACAAAAAAGGCCTCAACAGACCTAAATTTACAAATTACAAATCCCTAAAAAGTAAAACAACCCAAAAAACAAAAAAACAAATCACAAATCCTTTTTCACTTGAATCTCCCTGCTTTGACCAACACAGAAATATGAATAAATACAAAATCCAGAAAACATAATTAGGACATTTTCATCTATTTTACTTGGTATAATTTATTTTGTACATCTCCTCTCACAATCACACGTGTGAAGTGACACATGAACAAGTTTATTCTTTGCAGGATTAGTTTTAACAGCAAAAGACTAAAATGAACCAAGTATTTATCAGTTAGGATTAAATAAATTAGACATATAAAACAGCTACAGAAAAGAATGAAGCAGATCTTTACTATCAGATATGGAATTATGACCAAAATAATTTCATTTAAAAAGCACAATGTAGAGAGTAAGGTGGAGTCACTCATGTCAGGCAGTTACTCATGTCAGGTAATGATGTAAGCAGCCAAGGGCATTACAGCTAAGACCAGATATCACCAAAACCAGTATGGGTTGATGGCATCCAAAACTGATAACCAGCAAAGCCAAGAGAGCCTGGAAGAACTGAGAGCTGATAATCAGTACAACTAGAAGAGGCCTGCAAAGGCCCTAGAATGACTATACTCCTTTAAAAAGGAAGGACTTTTGCAGCAAACAGGCTCTCCAGATGTTGACGCTTCCATGTCTGACCGCATTAAAAAGGCCACTGCCCCTGAAAGCTCTGCCCAATTGATCTCTGACCGCAACAGAGATCCTCCACTGGTTGAACATAATAAGCAGTAAGCACCAAGAGCTGACCTGGATGGGACCAAGGCCTCATCTCAACTGTGCGCTCACAGACTGACTTGGCATCTGGTTCGTTAACTTCTTACCCCTTACTGTATCTTGTCTGCTGTGTGACTTTGTATTATGCTTTGCTTTATGTACCCTGTATGAAGGCAAGTTGAATGCATAGTGAAATGTCACTGAGTCTGGAATCCCAAACGTGCTTTCCAAGTATGTTAACCTTGCTCTGACTGAATAAAGCTTACTGTGGAAAGACACAACTCATATAAGTGCCTTTATAGTGTGTTTACAACGTACAACCTAACAGTGTTGTAATTTACTCCATGACTTACTACAAACACAAACATACACACCTCATTGCTTCTATGTGCATGAAATGTTTCTGGAAGTATACATAAGATTCTCGAAACAGTGATGGGCTGGGGGACTGTATAAGGAGTGAGAAATTTTACTGTGTACCGCATATTTTGATTTTGAACCCCATATTTTGATTTTGAACCCCATATTTTGATTTGGAGCCATGTCAATATATTACATATCCTCCCCAAATGTTTATATTTTTTTTAATTTTATTTTTTTCATCATGATCAAGTATGTGCTATAATCCCCTCACCTATTTCACCCATCCACCCATCCCCCCACCCCACCCCACTCTGGTAACTATCAGTTTGTTCTCCATATAAAGAGTCTATTTCTTGGTTTGTCTTTTTTTCCTTTGCTCTTTTGTTTTGTTTCTTAAATTCCACATACGAGTGAGATCATACAGTATTTGTCTTTCTCTGACTTATTTCAGTTAGCATAATATTCTCCAGTTCCATGTTGTTGCAAACGACAAGATTTCATTCTTTTTTATGGTTGAGTAATATTCCTGTGTGTGTGTGTGCGTGTGGGTACACACACACATCACATCTTCTTTATCCATTCATCTATCTTGGGTTGCTTCCATAGTTTGGCTATTGTGAATAATGCTGCAATAAACATAGGGGTACATGTATCCCTTTGAATTAGTGTTTTTCTATTTTTTAGGTAAATACCCAGTAGTGAGATTACTGGACCATAGGGTAATTCTCTTTTTAATTGTTTGAGGAACCTCCATACTGTTTTCCAAAGTGGCTGCACCAGTCACATTCCCACCAGCAGTGCAAGAGGGTTCCTTTTTTTTCCTTTTTTTTTTTGAGAGAAGTGTTTTTTTGTTGTTGCTGTTTGTTTTTTGTTTTTTAAGATTTTATTTATTTATGAGAGAGAGAGAGAGCACACAAGCAAGGGGGGAGGCAGACAGAGGAAGAAGCAGGTTGCCCGCCAAGCAAGGAGCCCAACGTGGAACTCAATCCCAGGACCCTGGGATCACGACCTGAGCCAAAGGCAGACACCTAACCAACTGAGCCGCCCAGGCATCCCAAGAGGGTTCCTTTTTTATTCACATCCTCACCAACACTTGTTTCTTGAGTTTTTAATTTTAGCCATTCTGACAGGTACAGTTTCAATTTGCATTTCTCTGCTGATAACTGATGTTGAACATCTTTTCTTCCTTTCTTTCTTTTTTTTTTTTTTTTTTTTAAGATTTTATTTATTTATGAGAGAGAGAGCACACAAGCAGGGGGAGCAGCAGGCAGAGGGAGAAGTGGGCTCCCTACTGAGCAAGGAGCCCAATGCAGGACTCATCCCAGGACTCCGACATCATGACCTGAGCCGAAGGCAGACACCCAGCCGACTGAGCCACCCAGGCATCCCTGAACATCTTTTCATGTGTCTGTTGGTCACCTACATGTCTTCTTTGGAGAAATGTCTGTTTATATCTTCTACTCATTTTTAATCAGATTATCTATTTTTGGGGTATTGAGCTGTACAAGTTCTTCATATATTTTGGATATTAATCCTTTATTGGATATGTCATGTGTAAATATCTTTTCCCATTCAGCAGGCTGCCTTTTAGTTTTGTTGATTTTTTCCTTCACTGTGCAAAAATCTTTTATTTTGATTTAGCCCTAATTAGTTTATTTTTGTTTTTATTACCCTTGCCTCAGGAGACACATCTAGGAAAACTGTGCTATGACTGATGTCAGAGAAATTACTGCCTGTGCTCTCTTCAGGATTTTTATGGTTTCTAGTCTCACATTTAGGTCTTTAATCCATTTTGATTTTATTTTTTTGTATCTGGCAAGAGAACATGGTCCAGTTTTGTTCTTTTGCACGTAGCTAGCGGTCCAGTTTTCCCAATACCATTTGTTGAAGAGACTTTTTCCCATTGCATATATATTCTTCCTTTGTCGAAGATTAATTGACCATGTAATTAGGGGTTTATTTCTGGGTTTTCTAGTCTGTTCCACTGATCTATGTGTCTACTTTTATGCCAGTACCATACTGTTTTAAGTACTACTGCTTTGTAATATAACTTGAAGTCTGGAATTGTGATACTTCCAGTTTTCTTTTTCAAGATTGCTTTGGCTATTTGAGGTCTTTTGATGGTTCCATACAAATTTTAGGATGTTTGTTCTAGTTCTGTGAAAAATACTGTTGGTATCTTGATAGGGACTGCATTAAATCTGTAGATTATTTTGGGCAGTATAGACATTTTAACAATGTTTGTCCTTCCAACCAAATGTTTTATATTTTTAAAAGAAGGGGGGCAGATCAGTTTTCTGTGATATAGACAAAAAAAAAAAATTTGCTATATTATCCACTGCCTTTGGATACCAGTTTACTTCAAGCCATATATGGATATACTATCCCCAACCATGCCAATTCATAAACTCACTATGGCAATCTATTCCCATCAACTCTCAACTATAGCTTTGCAGTCTCTGGGGCATTTTTTACTTAAAAAAACAACTGCTTGGGGCGCCTGGGTGGCTTAGATGGTTGGGCGTCTGCCTTCAGCTCAGGTCATGATCCCAGGGTCCTGGGATCGAGCCCCACGTCGGGCTCCTGGCTCAGCAGGGAGTCCGCTTCTCCCTCTCCCTCTGCTTCTCCCACTGCTCATGCTCTCTCTCTATATATATCTCTGTGTCTCAAATGAATAAATAAAATCTTTAAAAAAAAAAAAACAACTGCTTATAGATATACATTTTCTGTTCATTAATTAGTTTCTGATATGTATGACCACCTAAAGAAAAATTTTACCTTCAAATATTATTTGATCTAGGTAAAACATCAATCAAAAATTTTTTCAAATTCCAACTTTTGAAAATGGATGGAAATGTTTTTTCAATGGTGAATAAACTTACCAGAGTCACAATGCATTTCCCAAACAGTTTGATAACTCTACTTGACAAAGACACAAAGAGACGAGTCCCAATACTGTAAACTGTATTTTTTAGTGACCTAATTGAGAGAAGTTTAACAGCATTCTAATGAGGCGGGAGAGTAGTATTTTTAGAGTCTCAACAGAATAATGAATTAAATGACAGGCAAAGCTCAAATGTTTATCTCCTCTTTTCTGAGATGCCTTTAAAATGAAAGTAAGACAGTTAGAAATAAAAGAACCTAAAATCACTCAAAAAAAAGCCATCACCCATGATGGTTTCAAAGATTTCATGAAAATTCTGGAAGACAATGACAGATAAAAGAGACTGAGCAGTGTAAACCAAAGTTCAGGATGAGCATTTCATTTAACAGGGAAACACTAAAATTAGGAACAAGGCACAAATGCCCACCCTACACATTACTATTAAACATGCCATTGGTGGTTTGACCTAATACAACCAGACAAAGCCCAAAATATACTTAAAAATAGCTGATGGTAGGAAAGATGGAACTGATCTACCTGGCAGAGCTGTAAAAAAATTCTAGTCTTCTTTAAGTAAAGGTCCTAGTAAAACCAACTACACATCCTAACAGGAAACTTACTAATAAAGTCGGACTACATGAACAGAACTCCTGATTGGCTTTGCCGTTATTCCCTTAGTTTTAAAAAACAGACAGGTATGAATCACCTAATACTTGGGGAAAGACTACAGCACAAAAGATGAATACAAAAAGTCAAAAACTGAATCTGGAGGAAAGAGGTGGTTTAAGCAACAAAAGAGAACTTTGAAGACACAAATTAGAATTTTTAAAAAAGATTTGTGCAATACTGCATTCATAACAAAAATAGGCTGCATTGAGCAGTTGCCATATAATGTGTTGGTTTCGAAAAGTAGCATAGAGGCACCTGGGTGGCTTAGTCGGTTGGGTGTCTGCCTTTGGCTCAGGTCATAATCCTGGAGTCCCAGGATGAAGCCCTGCATTTGGCTCCTTGCTCAGCAGGGAGTCTAATTCTCCCTCTGCCCGTCACCCTGCTCGTGCTCTCTCTCTCAAATAAATAAAATCTTAAAAAAAAAAAAAAAGTACAGCATAGTGATTCAACATTCTATATGCTGTGCCATGCTCACCACAGTAAGTGTAGATGACACATTTTTTTATTAAACAATACTATCAACACTTTTTTTTTTAAAGATTTATTTCTTTGAGAGAGTGAGCAAGATAGAGCACGAGCAGGGGGAGGAGCAGAAGCTAAAGGAGAAGCAGACTCCCCACTGAGCAGGAGGAGGGGGTGAGGGGCTCAATCCCAGGACCCTGGGATCATGACCTGAGCCAAAGGCAGACACTTAACCAATTAAGTCACCCAGGTGCCCCTACCATCAACACTCCTGAACACTATACACAAGAACTGTACAATATGCAACGTTTTCAGGAGTAAATAGAATATTTACAACAACTGGCCACATGCTGGGCCAGAAAACATGGCTCAACAAATCTTTAAAGACTGAAATTACACAGAGTGGACTCACTAGTCATAGTAGTAAAATTAAACCAGAAATCAATAACAGAAAGAACTGGAAAATCCTCCACAGGTCTGGATATTAACCAATAAACTTAAATAATTCATGAATCAAACACTTAAAAAAAAGGATCCACTGAAAAAGATTATTCAGAAGACCAAAAAAAAGAGCCTCTGAAATTCTAAAATATAGTTGGCGAAATTAAAATATCCAACGTGCTAGGAGATAAAAGTCAAAGAGTTAGCTCAGAACCAAAACCAGAAAATATGAGAAAAGACAATCCAGGAGAGCTAACATACAAATAATATAAGTACTGGAAAGAGAAAAAAAAATTGAAAGAAATATTAGAAAAAGAACTCCTAGCTATAAAAGAAGACTGGGGTCTTCCAATTAAAATGGCCTACCAAATATCCTCACCATTGAGGCATCACTGAAATTTCAGGATACATTAAGAGAATTGTATCTCTTATTTATTGGTAAGAGAATTCTAACAAGATTTAAGAGAGGGGGAAAAATTGGTAATAATGCAAAGTATGGAAAATCTATGTGATATAAAACAACTATTCAACGACAATAGACATTTGAGTCCAATAGGGTAATTCCTTCAGAGTTTTGATGGAAAATCATTTTTTTTTTTTTTTTTTTTAAGATTTTGTTTATTTATTTATTTGACAGAGAGAGAGAAACAGCATGAGAGCGGATAAGGTCAGAGGGAGAAGCAGGCTCCCCGCTGAGCCGGGAGCCCGATGTGGGACTCGATCCCAGGACTCCGGGATCACGACCCGAGCCGAAGGCAGTCGCTTAACCAACTGAGCCACCCAGGCGCCCGGAAAATCATTTTCAAACCAAAATTCAATACCAAACTAATTATGTATCATGTGTATAGTAATAAGTTATCTAGAAATTTCATTCCAGAATAATATAGGAAGCATTACAAAATATGTAAAAGAGAGGTTGAGTCTGATAGAGCTGAGAACTTCTGCTGTAAGATATTACACATTAAAACATAAAACTAGGGGCACCTGAGTGGCTCAGTCGTTAAGCGTCTGCCTTCGGCTCAGGTCATGATCCCAGGGTCCTGGGATCGAGTTCTGCATCAGGCTCCCTGCTCAGCGGGAAGCCTGCTTCTCCCTCTCCCACTCACCCGCTTGTGTTCCCTCTCTCGCTGTCGCTCTCTGTCAAATAAATAAATAAAATCTTTAAAAAAAAAAACAAACAAAAAAACCCCCATAAAACTAAAATTAAGAAATCATTGGTGCCTGGGTGGCTCAGTCGATTAAGCCTCCAACTCTTGGTTTCAGCTCAGGTCACGATCTCAGGGTGGTGAGATCGAGCCCTGCATCCAGCTCCACACTCAGTGCAGAGTCTGCTTGAGTTTCCCTCTCCCTCTCCCTCTGCCCCACCCCCAAAAAATAAAAATAAAAATAAAACAGAAAGGAGGGATTGAGCTTTATTAAAATAATAAACTGTACTATTTTGTCAAGAACATCCTTAAGTGGAACTTGTCATTTTAGTTTTTTGTCTGTTTTCCTGCAAATGCACAGAGGTGAATACAGTGACAACTCTAGCACAATTTAGTGCCACTGACTTGGTTCATGTTGAGTTTACCCACAACTGCTTTTGCAAAATCAACACAGGGAAAAGGCGAGTAGCATCTTACTGTTGTTATGAAATAGTTCTCATCTCACAAAGCCCCTGAAAAGGTCTAAGTGACACTCAGGAGTCCACAAACTATGCTCTGAAAACACTTTGCTTTCAATGTTCTTGGTCTTTTCCATTCTCATAAATTTTGGAATCAGCTTCTCAATTTACACACACTTATACACACACAAACCTGCGGAGCTTTTCCTTGGGACAGCACTGAATCTTTGAATCAATTTGGGGAAAACTGACATACTGTCATGCATTTACTTATCCTGTATTTATTTAAGTCTAATTCCTTCAGCAATCCTTTTTAGTTTCTACGTAGTTTTTACATATCTTTCCCTTCTTCTCATACATCTTTCTTTAGATTTATTCTAGGTGTCTGACGCTTTTTGATGACATTGTAAATGATATATCTTTTCTGGGAGGGGGGAGAGGGAGAGAGAGAATCTTAAGCAGGCTCCACGCCCAGTAAGGAACCCCGCAGGGCTCGATCTCATGACCCTGAGATCATGACCTGAGCTGAAATCAAGAGTTGGAGGCTTAACCGACTGAGTCACCCAGAAGCCCCAATGGTATCTTTTTAACCTTAGTTTTCTGACTGACCCCTCTTCACACCATATACATAAAACAGACTTAAACACAAAAGGTGGGGCACCTGGCTGGCTCAGTCTGTGGAGCATGAGACTCTTGATCTCCAGGTCGTGAGTTTGAGTCCCACGTTGGGTACAGAACTTACTTTAAAAAAAAGGGGGGGGCGTTAAAAAATACAAAAGGTCAGTAAAACTTCAAGAAAACATAGGAGAGCAGTAACTTCATGATCACAGGAAATCCTTGCCTATTCCAGGGCAGTGACACTTGGATTTGTTTCTGAATGAGCACTCTTTCTGAGTGACAGAGTATTCTCACTCTAGTTTTATTCTGCTCCCTCACATATATCAAACTTATCAGGCATGTCTGTCAGCTTCTCAAGAATGGAATTTTTCCAGCCTTTATTTAACTGTCCTCCCCTCCTCCTGCTGTTCCATTGTTCCTTTTCCAACCACATTTCTCAAATATTTAAAAACAAACCAACCAAACTAGAAAGACCAAAGATGACACGAGTGGTGCAGAAGAACAAGCACTACTTATTGAGAGAGGAAGGCACACACAGGTAATGCAGAGCCTCTGCGTACCAGCAACACGCAGCCCAAATCCAACAACACACGTAAGATTAGAAAAGAGAAATGCATGAACGATACACCCAAATGTCAGTGGCACTGAATGCAGGAACGACAAGGGTGTACGCTTGTATGCGTGCCTGTTTCTGTATTTTCAACATTTCAACAATAAATTATAATTCTTTCATTATCAGAAAATAAACAAGTTTATTTTAAAATTTTAATATGCAGGGGCGCCTGGGTGGCTCAGTCAATTAAGCATCTACTTCGGCTCAGGTCATGATCCCAGGGTCCTGGGATCGAGTTCCACATCGGGCTCCCTGCTCAGCGGGAAGCCTGCTTCTCCCTCTCCTTCTGCCCCTCCCCCTGCTTGTGCTCTCTTGCACACTCTCTCTCAAATAAATAAAATCTTTAAAATTTTAATATGCAATAATAATTGAGGTAACAACAAAACGGGCATAGTCTTAATATACTGTGGTGGGAATATAAACTGACAATAATTCTTTTTTAAAAGATTTATTTGAAAGAGAGGGAGCGTGTGCCTGAAGGGGGGAGGAGCAGAGGGAGAGTGAGAGAGAACCTTCTGGGAGGGGGAGCGGGGGAGTCTGAAGCAGACTCCGTGCTGAGCACAGAGCCAGACGTGGGGCTCAATCTCATGCCCTGAGATCACTATCCGCGCCAAAACCAAGAGTCAGACACTTGACTGACTGTGCCACCCAAGCACCTCTGAACTGACAATGATTCTTGAAAGAAACAGCATTTTGGAAGAAAAATGTACCCTTAAATTAGAAACAGGTCTGCTATCACATGGTAACAACAGTTAATGATACTAGTTTACTGCTACTGGGGAAAGGAGGATAAAGAGGAGTTCTCAATGGATTTCCATCTATTCTGTCTTCGTCAGAACCAGCCATGTTGTCAGCAAGGAAAGGGTTAAAAATGAAATCAAAATGGGATTTTCCCTCTATGTCTTAGGTCCAAATCTACAAATCTTAAAATAAACTTCTTCCCATTCTATGTCTAATGTGTCTTCATTTCAGGAAAAAAACCTGAAATATAGAAAACCATAAAGATGAAAGTTGCTTGCAGGACACCTGGGTGGCTCAGTAGGTTAAGCATATGGTCATGATCTCAGGGTCCTGGGATGAGCCCCACATCAGGCTCTCTGCTCAGTGGGAATCTGGCATCTCCCTCTCACTCTCCCTCTGTGCTCTCTCTCTCAAGTGAATAAATAAAATCTTAAAAAAAAAAAAAGAAAGAAAGAAAGGTGCTTACATCTTCTGATATTAAATCTGAAACCTATCAAATACCAAATTCCTATTTATATTCATGTGCAGACACAGGCTTACTAACGAAAATGATCTCATTTATTCACAAAGTAAAAATTACTGACTAAAATAAAACAATTCTTCAATAAACAAATCAGTATATATCTCTCTACAAACTTGCATCAAGAACTTCGGTTAAATAAAATCCAAAAAATGGAACTGTTAGATCAAAGGATATGCACATATTACAATCTGATGTTTCTAATTACACTAACACTTGAATGTGGAAGAGTTATTTATTTCCTTACCTTTAATCCCCTTAATCTTGGGGATTAAGAAAAGATCTATGGTCCTCCATCCCTCAAGTAACTCCTGCTTGCTTGCTAGAAACTTCCATTTCTCCCTTTCTCATGGTTGCTATAAACTCACTTTATTCAGTGACAGAGAGTATGTGCACAAAAATGATTTCCTATCTTCTGCCTAGGCCTCCAGGTAAAAGCCTGACGTTGACTCTGATAACTCACTCTCCCTGAGAGTCCTGAGTAACCTGTGATTCCAGACATCCAATCTTTAATTGTCATGAAAGGAGAGAGGCACACAATCTAAAATTTCATTTATGGTCAGTAATAATTGAGAAGAGATAATTCTATTATCCGTTGATGACTTTTATTTCCTTCAAGAACAGAAAGTTAATTGAAAATGGTGCAAGCTTCCAATTCTGACTGGCTATTTTATGCTGTGTTCCCCAGTAGGCAGGAAAAATAAAAATAAAGACACCAACCTTCAAGAACCTTACACTCTAAGATGATGTCTGACTAGAACCATCTCGACAAATTATACATAAACCCCACGAGTTTTATCAGCTGTTCAAGATACTTTTTCAATTGAATTAAGAAAGCTCCTCATTTTGGAGGTGAGGAGACCATGCAGAAGCAGCACGACACGGCTGAAACCAAGGAAAGCTCCCTACTGATTGTGGTTGCAGCCCGTCTTCTACAGAGCAAGAACAGTGATTATGATGAGATGGTGATGTTCATATTCTGGAATCCTAGCCTAAACTTTGTTTAAAGGGATAAGAATGTAAGGATTTCTCTAAGGCACCCTGCCATGAAGGGACTACTTGAACACTAAGGCGCACTTATGTCTTTAAGACTTATCCTACTGCTGACATCACATTCAGGTTCTGGAATAGCTTCTCTGGACTTCTTAAAACGCACAGACAAGATTAAGCAATGAGGCAGACAGGATCCTTACCACTGATGCTCTGAATGAGGGTGGGGCCTAACAACATGGATATAATGATTTCTCTACCACCACTCTCTCTTCATAACAAGGCAGACTTAGAGGACGAATCATCAGGTCCAAAAGCCCTTACTGCAGGAAATATCTGAGGCCAATAATCAACAGGTACCTAAGAAAATGCTTTTAAGACACAATGAAGCAAAAAAAAAGGGCGCCTGGGTGGCTCAGTCGTTAAGTGTCTGTCTGCCTTCGGCTCAGGTCATGATCCCGGGGTCCTGGGATCGAGCCCCGCATCAGGCTCCCTGCTCCGCGGGAGGCCTGCTTCTCCCTCTCCCACTCCCCCTGCTTGTGTTCCCTCTCTCGCTGTGTCTCTCTGTCAAATAAATGAATAAAATCTTAAAAAAAAAAAAAAAAAAGACACAATGAAGCATAACTTCAAAGGCTGTGATCCAGATCCCAAGGTTGGCAAACAGGAAAGGAATGGCTCTTTTTAAATGACTAACTACCTGCACCAGAGGCTGGGAAGAGGCATTAATCATTACATGCAGAATGCTGTAATTAGCAGCTTTTAAAAAGCCAAGCTTTTTGTGTTCAAGATGTAGAAAAACTGACATTGGACCATATACAAGACACACCCATAAACTTACGCACCCAATCAAGTAGGTAGTTCCCAGTTGCTACTATGTATCTAGCACACTAACATCACCTTTTAGTATAATAGTACAGTTTATATGTTTAACTTAATTTTTAATTTAGTTCTGTCCATTTGACTTGAACATCTAAATGGAAAAATTAAGTGAAAAAATAAAAATATCAAAGAACCTACCCATCCAACAAGTAACTCAATAGCTTTCCTTTTATCTCTGACACTTTTTAAAGACCTCCAGTCGTGTACACATCATAATTCTGTCTATCTGCAGCCAGGTGGTCTGGGTTCAATTTCCCAATCTGCCATGTAAAAGTCGTGAAACTGAAAGTTACTTAACCTTTTTGTGCTTCAGTCTCTTCTGTAAAATGGAGATAATAACAGGACCTACTTTATAAAGTCATTGTGAGGATCAAATAAAATACATATAAAGCAACTGGAATAACATCTGTCACAAAGGTTCAATGAATGTTAGAATTTTTAAAAGCCAAGTTTGATAAACACGGTCTGTCTAGGAGACTGAATACAGTATTGTCTATCCATAACAGGTCTAGCATCTGACATAACAATTTTATAGTGCTTCAGAGTGTATGCAGCATATAATCTATTACTAATGACTTCAGGCACTGTGCAGGAAGCAAGCCACCTCTCTCCTTGCCCCCCCAAAAAGTGTTCCAAAGATATTTTCATTGCTCAAGTCCTACCTAGCTCATGAACACGAAGTAAACCACTAACTATCCAGAACTGTCCTGGTCCTGGTTGACTCTCTCTCTCTGCCAGTGGAATCAGAAGGAACAGAGTTGCCTCCACGCCACTTTGAAAAGCTTATAATATCCAATGAGTATTGTGGCTCACAAACTACAAAGGACCTCAGGAATGCCCCAGTCAGGTTTTCTCCTGCATGCCATACAGCACTGAGGAAATTCTGGGCACTTGATAATGTCCCTGGAGAATAAAAAGCCAGTATTCACCAAATTACCCCTCTTTGCTGCCAAAGAACAATGGGGCTTCAGTAATTTTCTCCTGTTACAGCAGAAATAGATAGGGCATGACTTCAACATTAGCAAAATGTGAAGATCACTCCAGTGTGCACTTGTTTACATCAGCATGAGGGCTGGCTAGCATGGCTCTGTGCTTTGGCCAGAGACTGCCCCTAGCTCCATTCAGCTGTTGGGAAAATGAGAGCCACAGATGAGAAAATGTGGCTCTGTACTACTCCCTCTCGACTTGGAGAACAAAACAACAAAAATTAAAAGCCTCAAATGTTTATAACGCTTCATCATAATTCAAAAGAATTGTCAGTAAATTCACCAGGTAAACTCCTTAAATTTATAAGATGGGGACCTCATCTTAATTTATCAAGCACTTAGTATATGCCTTAATCTAGAATATACTCAGAAAATATGTTCAACAGTGACTGAATGACTGATCATTTATTCTATGTAATTTCTATGTTCAACACAGGGGTGTCTTGATAATTATATATCAGTATACTATCTTACTTCTTATGTATGATGAAAAACACATTACTAATTTTTCCATTCCAAGCAATCTCTTAAAGGAAACATTACTTATGAACAGATTCTAAGCTATCAGGATGGTAAATTAAAAATGTACTTGCATGTTTTGGATACATTTTTAAAACCATTTGTCAGATTCTCGTTCTGGCAAGATTCTTACGACTAGCCACATTACTTCTTGAGCTTAAAATGAATCTTTATATTCTAGCTTCTTCCAATTAAGTAATAAATGTGTATGGCTCTTCAGCATTTATTAGTTATATACAACTTTAAGAAAACTATGAAATATGTTTTCATGTTCCATTTATTTGAACAAAAATTAGCTTACTTTCCTACTTCTTGAAATACCCCCATTGGTAGATAAAATGACTGTTTCTACATTACCTGCATGATTAATTTTTCCAGCAAAGGACCCAAGTCACACAGAATATACTAACTCTAGCCAATCTAAACATAGTGTCCCCTAAAAAACCTACTAAAGCCAAATGGCTAACAGACACATGAGAAAATGTTCAACATCACTCAGCATCAGAGTAATACGAATCGAAATCACAATGAGATACCACCTCACACCAGTCAGATTGGCTAAAATTAACAACTCAGGAAAAGACAGATGTTGGCGAGGATGCAGAGAAAGGGGAACACTTTTGCATTGTTGGTGGGAATGCAAACTGGTGCAGCCACTTTGGAAAACAGTACAGAGGTTGCTCAAAAAGTTAAAAATAGAACTACCCTAAAACCCAGCAACTGCAGTCCTAGGTATTTATCCAAAGGATACAAACATAGTGATTCAAAGGGGGCACATCCACCCCAATGCTTATAGCAGCAATGTCCACAATAGCCAAAGTATGGAAAGAGCCCAGGTGTCCATCAACAGATGAATGGATAAAGATGTGGTATATACATATACAATGGAATATTACTCAGCCATCAAAAAGAATGAAATCTTTTTGGAACTAGAGGGTATCAGCTAAGTGAAATAAGTCAGTCAGAGAAAGACAATACCATATGATTTCACTCATACGTGGAATTTAAGAAACAAAACAGATGAACATAGGAGAAGGGAAGGAAAAATAAAATAAGAAAAAAACAGAGAGGGAGAGAAGCCATAAGAGACTCTTAGCTATAGGAAACAAACTGAGGGTTGCTGGAGGGGAGGCTGGTGGGAGGATGGGGTAACTGGGTGATGGGCATTACGGAGGACACTTGATGTAATGAGCACTGGGTGTTATATGCAACTGATGAATCACTAAATTCTACCCCTGCAACTAATAATATACTGTATGTTAACTAAATTTAATTTAAATAAAAAATAAATAAAAATTTAAAAATGTTTTTAAATTTTAAAAAAATTAAAAACTTTATAGCAATGCTGTCATGTTACTACTGAGATCAAATTATTTCTGAAAAGATCTGGAGCACGAGGAATTCCAGTATCTTTGTCATACAATTTCTGCTTTAGAAACTGTGGATCCATTTCTGAAAATAAAAATATGTACAAAGTCCTGGGAGCTGGTGTGTGTGTGTGTGTGTGTGTGTGTGTGTGTGTAACACAAGAACCAAATCACAGCTTAAGTAAGTCTCCAAACCTGTCTTAGGCCAAAAAAGACAGATTCAATACCCACACTGGGGGCTAAAGAAGAGGGGCCAATTTTTGAAATAAAATTAATACATTGTATTTCCCTTAGAAAAACAGTTTTTAAGGCAATCATGACTAGTAGAGAGGTGAATTACGTAACGATTGTGAACAAAAGCTGAAAAACTTGCTGTAACATGAGGCGAACACCCACACGGCCCTCCCTTGCACACCCCGCCCCTATGCGGCCGCCTGCACACGGCCACGCTCACTCGCTGCCGCTATGTGAAACATGCCCCGCTGTCTCTCTGAGGTTAAGTAAATGCCAACTACTTTCTGAAGTTTATCTGACCTTGACGGTCAGTAACTGCTACCTTTTGAGTTCAAACATTTTGTTAGACCTCCAAAATATATATGCTTAAATGTTACCACGAGCATATCATAAAAGACCACCACCATTCCTCCACAAACCCCAAAACTACAAACCAGGGACAGAATTTTTTCACTTTGGCTTCCCATCAATGTGCAGAGCACATACGAGTTAATTAATACAAAATACAAAGTCTTCATCCCAGAGTTCCTCAAAAGAAAATAAAAGGCCGTATATTCTACAAGGTCTAGAATCACCTGCCTGGGAAACAGATCTTGTGTTTTAGTTCTAGGGTTCTAATGTCTGACTCTGTAACATTCTAGGAATCTGGAGAAGACCAGTATTTCCTAAAACAGTGTTTGCAGGACACTGTTCTGCAGGATGCTAACAGGTATGCACATCCATTGGGAAAATCTGGATTAATGGTTACTGGACTGCAGTACATGTGCAAAGCTTTAATATGGTAATCACAGTATAAATCTCTAAGATAAAATTCCATTATGAAGCCTTTAGTAAACTAAGTTGAGCAAGATCATGAGGCAAGTTTGGAAATCCTTCAAAGAAGGCTGTTTTGTGTTTTTTCTAACTGCCACAATATTACTGAATACTTCGTATCAGCTTCTAAGATGCTCTTACCTGATATGAGTTGCAGGTAGAGATTCATACTGGCGCGACAAAAAGAGCTCCCTATGTTTCAGCTGATGCTTCTGTTTATCAGTCAAGTCTGCCTCAATTGTTGTTTCCGATTCTTCCTCAATTTCTTCTACACAAATAAAATTCAAAAAATGCATTATTACAGGGCACATTATCTATCTGGACATTAAGAGAGATCAACCTGTCATTCAAAATTTTCTTCAAACCAACTGTTATTATTTTATTTCAAATTTACATTTATTTAACTTGTCATTTGTGTTACAACCATAAAATGACATGAATTGGGGCCACAAACGAAGAGGAAGAACTCCAATTTTAAAATGGCAGATGGAACACACGCATTTATCTCCTCTTCCCCCATAAAACTACACCAAATAGCAATTAAAATGCACACACATTTCAATGACAATGAAAGTGGAAACAACGATAGAAGAAAAACTTTCAGCCAAAAAAAAGGTTTTAGAAGATGGAAAGCAGATGCAAAAAAAAAAAGACAAACTTAGCCAAGAGAAGGAAGTGACAATCTATATATGTACAGACAGACGCAAGGAGAAGGCAAGCACAAAGCTTGAAGTGACTTAGCCCTCAAAGATACCAAGTACTGTGAGAAAGAGGAGTGGGCGAGAGAAAAAGACAGCAGGAAAGGTTGAAAGTCTATCTACAACACTGTAACTAAATCCCAGAATACTCTATTTAAAAAAGAGAAAAATCAGGAAAAAAATTAAAAATTAAAAAGAGAATAACTGGAAAACAAGAAATAGGATAACACTTTTCAAATTTGATAACACAAACAAAAAGCTGATAGAAGGATTAGAAGTTACTGCTAAGGAAATCTCCCAGAAATTTCAATACTAAGACAAAGAGATAAATAAGTGAAAACCAAAAGCTAAAATAAATAAAATAAAATAAATAATTCATGAAGTCCAACATCCCAAGAATAAAAGTTCCAGAAAGAAACAACAGAGAAAACACATTTCTTCATCTCTTTTGGTGGGGAGAGGGGGTGAGGAAACACCTATCAAAGAATGATTCAAGAACATTTCCCCTTATTGAGGGAGAGGGACGTCCAGACTGAATTTCTGGCATAGTTAATTTTTTTTTTAAGTGCTAATATGAGATCACAAAAGTTTACAGAAAGAAAAATTAGGTCACATGCAAAGAAACTAGAATCAGAGTGGAATTCTATATGAATAGCAACTATTCTATCCTAAGATGGTGGAGCAATGTTATCCAAGAGGAAAAATGACAGTCAACCTAGAATTGTACTTGCAAACTATTTATCAAGTCTGGAAACACAGTAAGAATAATATTTTATTCATTCAACCAAGATTTGTTAGGTGCCCAAACAGGCACTATTTGAGGTGTTGGAGATAAGCAGTGAGCAAAAGTTATTAGGAAGAAACAATTCAAAGTATTTGTCTTTGAGAAACAGGGTTGGAAGCAAGGGAGAGGAGACAGCAACGTTGCATGAAAGTAAAAAAAAAACAAAAAAAAAAACCCGCTGCATTTAATAATCTTTTTCCAGAAAAATAAAATAGTGTCATTTACAAATACAATTCCAAATAATTTTATATACAAAAATTTCTTAATACCTCTAAGGGTTCACAGATCCTCTGCAGCCTTACCTGGGCCAGACTGTGTGGGAACAGCAGGGGCACTGAGGACTCAGATGGTGAGACTACTGGAAGGGGCAGTGCTCCTCACGTAGGAAGAGCTTAAGTTTAGGACTCAGAGGCCTTAATTTTGGGATACTGATAGGCAACACACACACAGATATACATGTGTGTGTACTTCTGCTCCTCGCTATTCTTATAAGTTCTCAGTTATGGGCCCAGAACCACAAATGAGATTTTATCACATACATAATTTTCTAATTATAACAGTGTTTTTGAACTGCACGAGGGCAATGAATGGGGTAAGCCATCAGATCTTTTCTACAATACTTTCAAATTTTTAAAACTCTTGATTGAAAATGAACCTGAAAAACTGATTTAGAAAGACTGACGTAGGTTAAAAAAACAAACAAACTAAAGCAACTTAAAGTTCTTTGAACTCTCTCTTAATGAACTACCCAAAGAGAAATCCAACACTAAAACAGTTACTTCCATAGACATTTCACTAGTGGAAATCAATGAAGTTATTGGTGCATTAGCTCTATTAGCACCAGCAAATATCACATACAAAATCATACTCTTTACTTAATGAGGATTTGATAAATTGTTGTCCTGTAAAACACAACTAACTGAATTCTAATGTGTACCCTACAGAGTTAAAACTGCAACAAGCTCTACAAATAATAGCAGCAAAACTTACTGTCTTATACAACCTCTTGGTACAGCGTGAAAAGGACTAGAATCTCTGACGTGCAATGGAGCCAAACACAGAAATCACCAAACAGCACCTAAAACTCACCTTCCAAAATTTACTAGTGTTAAATTTCATTTACATATTTTCATAAATTTACAGTGGCTTCTGAATAGGAATGATTCCCATGCCGTTAACATCCTAAAAACATTAAATGACCACAGTGGCAAAGCTGGCATTTAGACAATGAAAAATTTAAAAGACTTCAGATGATTATCATCATCAGAAATTGGGTACATGGTAATATATTTATAACTTTTAAAAACCATTTTACCAAGCTTGATGGAACATCAAATTTGCTACCTTCCAAAAGTCATTAAAGTAAAAGTCCCATATCCTATACAGTGATAGGAAAGACAGATACTAAATTATTTATTGTACTTTCTTTATAGCTAGCAAAGTTTCACCAGTTTATTAGCAAGAAGGTACTGGAGATATGGAGGGGGAAAAAGACTGCAGAAGGAAACTGTACAATAGGATTGTATGAAGTTTTAAGGAGCAATATAAATGTCACTATACTTTATACTGATATCTTCTGGGGAGCCTGGGTGGCTCAGTTAGTTAAGCATCTGCCTTTGGCTCAGGTCATGATCCCAGGATGCTGGGATCAAGCCCCACATCAGGCTCCCTGCTCAGTGGGGAGCCTCCTTCTCCCTCTGACCCTCCCCCTTCTCATGCTGTCTCTCTCTCACACAAATAAATAAAAATCTTTAATTTAAAAAATACTGGTATCAGGGCGCCTGGGTGGCTCAGTCGGTTGGGCGTCTGCCTTCGGCTCAGGTCATGATCCCAGGGTAATGGGATCGAGCCCCGCATCGGGCTCCCTGCTCAGTGGGAGGCCTGCTTCTCCCTCTCCCACTCCCCCTGCTTGTGTTCCCTCTCTCGCTGTGTCTCTCTCTGTCAAATAAATAAAATCTTTAAAAAAAAAATAAATAATAAATAATAAATAAAAAATACTGGTATCTTCTGTTTTAGTAGTATGTGCCATACAATGCATGACCCACCAAGGCTCCTGCAAATTTCAAGGTTTTCGACTGCAGGATGAGAAAGAAGCCATGGCTAAAGATCTCAGCAAGGCTAATTGCACATGCAGGCTGATAGGGGATGAGGTAAGGCCAGCACAAACAGTATCCAAGAAGCGGGCAGCAGAGAACAAATCAAACTAGCCAAACTGTCTAGAGCACCAGAGCATCCAGCCATGGGATACGGGAGATCAGTGTTCAGCAGTAGGTTACAATCAGGGACTCAGGCAAAGCTTTAGAGAATGGGCATGTGACATGTACAAGACCAGAGCCGTCGGCTGATGAATTTAGGTACCTGAACAATAAGGGACAGAATGAAGGGAAGGAGCAACCATTCCTGATTCTAGTTCCTTGACTTAAAACTGGGTGTTTTTCAGAATAGTTCAGAATTCTCATTCTTCCATATTAGTTGGGAGGGATGGAGGGGAAAGCAGACAAGAGGAGAGTCCTCCACAGGTTATTCTCAAGATTCCTTTGGTCTGTATTTTAATGGAGCATCAGCCCGTGATGATGTCAGCTGGTACAGACCAGACAGAAAAGCAGGCAGTTAAACATTTGTCTGTAGATGCATTTAACAAGTACCCAAATGTTAGAAGGCATATTATTGGATTGAAAATAGCTCAGTATTGATGGAACTCAAGTTTGTCTAGTAAGAAAAAAAATCCTCAAAAAAGGAATAAGGAAGTTGAATAAAATTAGAAGGATTTTTATGACAATGCAGATTTCAGGGAACTATCTGAATGAAGAGAAACAGTTTGGCAGTTTAGAGGCAAATAATAAAGAAAAAGCAGTTATATTTCCATCATTAGCAATGAATAATCCAAAACTGAAATTAAGAAAACAATTTCATTTACAATGGCACCAATAGGAAAAAAATACTTAGAAAAATATTTAACAAAGGACAAATCTTGTAAACTAAAAACTATGAACACTGTTAAAGGAAATTAAAGACCTAAATAAATGGAAAAACTATGTTCACGGATTGAATGACTTACTGTGGTTAATGTGGCAATTCTCCCTAAATTTATCTACAGATTCAATGCAACTTCTATCAAAATTCCAACTGCCTTTTCACAAATATTAATCAACTAACCCTAAAACTCATATGGACATATAAGTGACCCAGAATAGCCAAAATCGTTTTGAAAAAGAGCAAATTTAAGAGGACTTTTCTACTTCCAGATTTTAAAGCTAAAATAACCAAAACTGTGTGGTATTGGCATAAGGATAGACATATACATGAGTCCAGAAATAAGCCCATACATTTATGGTTAATTGATTTTGGACAAGGGTATCAAGACAATTCATTGGAGGAATGAAATTTTTTCTACAAATGATGCTGAGAACAGCTGGATATCCACATGCAAAGAATAAAGTTTCACCCTCACACCATATATAAAAATTAACGCAAACTGAATCAGTCCTAAATTTAAGAGCTAAAACTAAGGGTGCCTGGGTGGCTCAGTCAGTTAAGCGACCGACTCTTGGTTTCAGTTCAGGTCATGATCCCAGGGTTGTGAGATCAAGTCCTGTATCACGCTCTGCACTAGGCGTGGAGCCTGCTTAAGAGTCTCTCTCCCTCTCTCTCTGCCCCGCATCCTGTGCTCATGCACTCTCTCTCTCTCTCAAAAAAAAAGAGAGAGAGCTAAAACTACAAAACTCTTAGATAAAACACAGGTGTAGCTTTTCATGACCTTAGACTAGGTAATGGTTTCTTCACTATGGCACCCTAAAGCCTAAGCAACCAAAACATAAAATAAATATATACATATAGATATATACATCATATATATACGTATATGTATATAAATTTGAATATTAAAATATTTGTACTTAAAAGGACACTAAAAAGAAAGTAGAGATGGGGGTGCCTGGGTGGCTCAGTCGTTGAGCATCTGCCTTCACCTCACGTCATGGTCCCGGGTCCCTGGGATCGAGACCCGCATCGGGGTCCCTGCTCAGCGGGAAGCCTGCTTCTCCCTCTCCCACTCCCCCTCCTTATGTTCCCTCTCTCAGTGTGTCTCTGTCAAATAAATAAATAAAATCTTAAAAAAAAAAAAAAGAAAGTAGAGATGGGGCACCTGGCCGGCTCAGTCGGTAGAGCATGTGACTCTTGATGCTGGGTTGTGAGTTCAAGCCCCCCGTTGGGCACAGAGCTTACTTAAACAGAAAAAAAAAAGAAAAAAAAAAAGTAGAGACAATTCACAGAATGGGAGAAAATATTTGCAAATCGTGTATCTGATAAGGGTCTAGTATCCAGAATATATAAAGAACTTGTACAATTCAACAATAAAAAAAAACCCAATTAAATAATGGGCAGAGGATTTCAATAGACATTTCTCAAAGAAGAAATATAAATGGCCCATAAGTATATGAAAAGATGTTCTACATCATTAGTCACTAGAGAAATGCAAATCAAAATTACAGTGAGATATTTCATACCAACTAGGATGACTGCAGTCAAAAAGACATAACAAGCATTGGCAAAAATGTGGAAAAGTCGGAATCTTTGTACATTGCTGGTGTAAAATGGTGCCGCTGCATTGTTACACAGTTTGGCAGCTCCTCAGATGGCTAAACATAGTTACCAAAGACTAGCATTATTCAGCCCTAAAAAGGAATGAAGTGCTGATGATTCACTCTACAATATAGATAAACCTTGAGGCATTACACCAAATGAAACATTATGAAAGTGAAAGACAAAAAGGGCCATATACTGTATGATTCCATTTATATGAAACACCCAGAATAAGCAAACCCACGGAGACAGGAAGTGGATAAGTAGTTGCTAGAGGGTGGGTGGAGTGGGGGCGCGGGGGAGTGACTGCTAATGGGTATGGGTTTCTTTGCAGAGTGATAAAAATGTCCAGGAATTAAATAATGGTTATGGTTAAACAAATTTGTGAACATACTAAAAAGTACTAGGTTATATATATTTTTTTGAAAAAAAAAAAAAAAAAACAACAACCAGAATTATATGGTATGTGAACTATATCAGAAAGAAAAAAAGCTAAACCTGAAAAAAAATGTCAAAATGCAAAAGGTCAGCGGCCCTGCCATCTCCTGGTAATGCGCCAAAATGCCCAACACAAAGGGGGAAGAGAAGCGCCTGCTGTAAGTTCTCCAGGCCTTTTAGAACACAGGGTATTGCTCCTTCTGCCACACATATGCCCATCTACAGGAAAGGTGAGATTGTGAACATCAAGGGAATGGGCACTGCTCAAAAGCAGTGCCCCACAAATGCTACCACAGCAAAACTGGAAGAGTCGACAGTGTGGCCCAGCATGCTGTCGGCATTACTGAAACCAGCCAAGGTCAGGGCAAAATTCTTATCAAGTGAATTAAGGTACATCTTGAGCATAGTAAGAGCCGCATGAAGGAAAATGATCAGGAAAAGAAGGAAGCCAAAGAGAAACGTACTTGGGTTCAACTGAAGCACCAGCCTG
>NW_022589715.1:8831335-8884316 GCF_004348235.1 Phoca vitulina | reverse complement strand
GAAAGAAAGAAAGAAAGAAAGAAAGAAAGAAAGAAAGAAAAAGAAAGAAAGAAAGAAAGAAAGAAAGAAAGAAAGAAAGAAAGAAAGAAAGAAAAGAGAAAAAGAAACAAACACAATGCAAAAGAAAAATAGATAAATTTCAGTACGGTCATGTAATGAAATTCTATTCAGTAGCTAAAAATGCATAAGTGAATCCAAGTACCAAGATGGATAGATCTCAAAAACTTGACGTTAAGCAAAAAAGCAATCTGTAGAAAGATACATATGTACAATAACATTTTTTAAAACGCAAAAAGTGTTCTATAAAAATACACACATGTATAACAAAATATAAAAACATGAATGGAAAAAACACACCAGAGTTAAGACATCAATTCACCCATGGAGAAACTAGGAAGGGAATGGGGATCTACATGGCACTATAAAAATCTGAAGCAAATATGTGAAAATATAAAGAGAAGACAAAGCTGGCTGGTAGGTTCATAATTACACTACATTATTGCCTCTCTTCTGCCTCCTAAAAATACTTCAAATAAAAAGTGAATAGGACCCAACAGAAGGGAAACACTTCTTTCTTTCGCCTGTACCTAAACTCTAATCCATGTTAAACTGTTTTTTTCCCTCATGGCAACAACCATTACAGTTGATAATCATTTCTTTAACCTGTATCTTCGTTGTCTTCATCTCTATCATCTTGCAAAAATATTAATTTCTACTGGCATTCTAGCATTAATCAATTGCTTAAATATATGAGAATAAATATACATAGTATAAATATACAAATAAATTTTGGTTTTGAAGATTAAAAAAGGAGGAGAGCAAAGCAGAAAAGTGGGCCAGCTTGGGAGATCAAAATCCACCAAGAACTAAGTGTCCAATGCTTCTATAGAGAAATGCATGAGGGGAGCGTAGGTGGCTCAGTCAGTTAAGCGGCCAGCTCTTGATTTTGGCTCAGGTCATGATCTCAGGGTCTTGAGATCGAGTCCCATGTCAGGCGCCTGCTCAGCGGGGAGTCTGCTTGAGATTCTCCCCCTCTTCCTTTGCCCTTCCCCTGCTTGTGGTGCTGCTCTCTCTCTAAAGTAAATAAATAAATCTTAAAAAAAGAAATGCATGAGATAAATAAGAGAAAATGTTGGAGTGAATGAAAAGTTAGCAGAAGATCAAATGTAAAGTTGAAGAAGCCTCTGAGATGTTGGTACCTGATCCATTTAGACTTTCACCAACCTCCACATGGCAGAGTCCCCTACTCACTGCCAAAAAGCAACACCCATATAAGCTTAAGATACTTGTCACAGAATGCCTTACACCACAGTCCTCTGATTCAGAGTCCCTTGAGAACAAAGATGGGTCATTTATCTTTGTATCCACACTGTCTTACTTGTAAGGGTAAAAAAGATGGGACTTCAAGAAATGTTCGTAATAGACCACGTAAGAATTATTGGGTAACACTCAAGTTAGTGGCTACAAGGATAGACGCACAAAGTTATGACTGCACAGAGTAGCTATCAAAAAGTTACTGTTCAAGGGGCTCCACTTTTCACAATTCTTTCAAGATCTAACAGGGTGGGTGGGAGACCAGGCTTCAGAGTCACACCTGAATTCAAATTCTAGTAACACGTGTTCTGAGTTATGTGACCTTGGGCAAATTATTTACTCTTTGTAATTCTCAATTTCTTCATCTGTAAAATGTGTACACAATTCTTCCCTCTTAAGTTTACTGTGAGGATTAAAATAATGCACATAAATTGCTTAGCACAGTGCCTAACACAGCATTAGATAAAAAACTGCCATTACTATTTTTAAATGAATTTTAATATGATCTTTGATATTTGGAAAACAATTCCTATCTCCTAAAACAAAGGTTCCTACTTAAGAAGGCAAATCATATCAAAATTAAAACAAATTAAAAAAAAATTTTTTTTTTTTTTTTAAAGATTTTATTTATTTATTTGACAGAGAGAGACACAGCGAGAGAGGGAACACAAGCAGGGGGAGTGGGAGAGGGAGAAGCAGGCTCCCTGCAGAGCAGGGAGCCCGATGCGGGACTCGATCCCAGGACTCTGGGATCATGACCTGAGCCGAAGGCAGTCGCTTAACCAACTGAGCCACTCAGGCACCCAAAAAAAATTTTTTTTTTTAGGATTTTTTGTCATCTCTACACTCAACATGGGGCTCAAACTCATAACCCCAAAATCAAGTCATATGCTCCACCAACTGAGCCAGCCGGGCATCGATTTTTATTTTATAAACAAACAAAAACATATCTAGACCCCACCCTTGGAGACCCTGATTGAGAAACTGGGGTGAGTCGTGCCAGTTGAGCCTCAGTTAAGAATCATTATTATAGGGGTGCCTGGGTGGCTCAGTCGTTAGGCGTCTGCCTTCAGCTCAGGTCATGATCCCAGGGTCCTGGGATCGAGCCCCGCATCGGGCTCCCTGCTTAGCGGGAAGCCTGCTTCTCCCTCTCCCACTCCCCCTGCTTGCGTTCCCTCTCTGTGTCTCTCTCTGTCAAATAAATAAATAAAACTCTTAAAAAAAAATCATTATTATACAATACTAATTTGAAAATGTTATTCTGAAAGAACATGTATGACAGCTTTTTAGTCTCAGGATCCCTTATACTCTTAAATCCTATCAAAGACCACAAAGAGCTTTTGTTTATATGGGTTGTACCTACCAATACTGTATTAAAAATTAAAATGAAGAAATCTTTAAAACACAAATTAACAAGCACACAATCCATTATCATAAGAGTGATGGTGCCATTACGTGCCACACAATCTCTGGAAAAACTCTGCTATATACTCATGAGGGAATCAGCAGAACAATTAAATGATAGCTTAGAATTATTATGAAAATTGTGCTGTCTTCCAGACCTCCCTGAAAGGTATTCAGGCATGACTGACCTTTGCAAAAGAAATATTAACTGAAGTCTAACCTGAAAAGAAAAATAAAAACTGCCCAAGAGTTTTTTTACTTTATTGGGTTTAAGAAACCTGTCACAAATTTTATCCTCACTGTATAATGACTCATAAGTTGTTCTACAGCAAGTTAGGATCCCATCAGAAATTTAAGCTATTTCTGCTTTACATTTATTTATTCAAAGAACACTGCATCTGGCAAAGCCTGCCCAATCTTATAATATATTCAAAGTCCATCTGGAATTTTATACAGCCTTAACATGCCACCATGCATTTTTCCACTTGCTATCAATTTTTAAAATTAATAAACAAAATAAAAGGATTAGAAGTAACGAAATTTTCCAGCACCACCAGACCACCATTCTCTCCAAATCATGACGGACATAGCAGTAGTACAACACAACTCACATTTCTCCTGTGCTTTGATTAAAAAAACAAAAAACAAAACCCTCAATAGCATGCAACCACCACTGGAATCAAATCTAAACTTTCACGGCTGAAAAATCTCGTAATGATCAGCCCTGACCTATGTTTCACCTATTCCCCTCCCAACCCCACAGGACAGATGGAAGAAAGGAAGGGAGGAAGGAAGGGAGGGAGGGAGGGAGGGAAGAAAGAGAGAGAGAAAGAGAGAGAAAGAAAGAGAAAGAGAGAGAGGAAAGAAAGAAAAAGAAAGAAAGAAAGAGAGAAAAGAAAGAAAGAAAGAAAGAAAGAAAGAGAAAGAAAGAAAGAAAGAAAAAGAAAGGAAATTTATTGATATGCCTACCAATGTGTTCTAGGGATATCTGTTAGGAAGACATAGGGGCACCTGGGTGGCTCAGTCGTTAAGCGGCTGCCTCAGGTCATGATCCCAGGTTCTGGGATCGAGCCCGCATCGGGCTCCCTGCTCAGCAGGAAGCCTGCTTCTCCCTCTCCCACTCCCCGTGCTTGTGTTCCCTCCTCTCGCTATGTCTCTCTCTGTCAAATAAATAAATAAAATCTTTAAAAATAAAAAAAAATAAAAATAAAAAAAAAGGAAGACATAGAAGTCCTGCCCTGATAGATTACAGATGACCCAGGACTACAGATAAGAATGCATTACTTCAAGTGTGGTAAGCATTCTAAAATTCTGTAGGGTGCGCCAGAAATATGACAGAGTTAACTAACATAGCCTAAAGGGCCAGCAAAGGCTTCTGTGAGGAAACATAGCTTACCTGAAACCTGAAGGAGAAAGGAGGTTGGGGTGGGTGGGTCCCTGTCTTTTTAAACTAGAGAACACAGGCTGGCCCAGGCCTTATCTCTACTTGAGCCTCGCTAGACCATGGGAATTTCCTGCTCCTACCTTCACATCGGGCTGACTATATCAGCAGAGAGCCTCATTCCAGTGACTGAACTGTCCTGGCTTTAAAACTAAAAGTCTTCTGCTCAGAGAACCCCTCAAGACAGTTGGTGACCCCAGCCCTCATATTACTAAACCCACTATGACGCTCTGGCCTACTGAAAGAAAATTTATGGTCCCATAATGGTGAAAATTTAAAAGACAGAAAATAGCAAAACTCATAAGAACATACACCCATTGGAATTCTCATACATTCACAAACAAAGTAAAAGTTGGTTTGACCACTATGGGAAATTTTTTTGGCAATATCTACTGAAGTAAACTGATACCCACCCGATAAACCAACAATTCCACTCCTGGGTATTTATCCACAAGAGGAATTAGAGTGTAAGTACACCAGAAGACTTGTACAAGATGTTCCTAGGAGCTTTGTCACAGGAGCCAAAAACTGGAAACCACTCAGATGTCTATCAGTAGGAGAAGGAATACTACCGGGCCGGAGGAAAAAATAAGTAGGAACAAGCAATAACACCAATGGATCCTACAGACAGGATGCTGAGGGAAAAAGGCAGAGAGGGCAAATACTGTAGGTACTCCATTTAGATGAAGTTAAAAACTTGGCAAAACTAACAGATAGTAGATAGACATCCGAACAGTGATTACGTAGGGAGGAAGAGAACAGTAATGACCAGGAATGGGCATAAAGAACCTATACTAGGGTATCAGAAAGTTTCTCTACCTTGATCGGAGTGGTAGTAATAGAAATGCATACACCTGTAGAAAATTTACTGACCTGCACATTTTACCCAGCCCATTGTATTTTATACCTTGACTTAAAAATTTTTTTAAAGAACTAAGATTTCTGCTTCTAAACAAATGAATTAACAGGGACCAGATCTACCCTCCCACCTGAAACAACCAAAACAATTAAAAACTAATTAATTTAAAAAGTGGACAGTAGACAAAATACATGAAACACCAGTTTTCTTAACACTGGACCACTGGACATCAGATGACAACGAACAGTGATTCTTGAGAGACAGGACACAAACAAGAGATGAGCCCTAACATTACCTACATACTGCGGAGAGAATTTCCAGGCAATGGTGCAAGGAGGAGAAACTGAGGCAAAGCCTGGCGTGGTCCCAGAGTTAGGGAGGCAAAGCTGAAAGACCAGGAAGAACAAAGCAACAAGAGTACAGAAAACAGAGTACCAGAGAACAGAGACTGGAGACTGTAGGGGGTGATTTTCGAGCACAGTACCCATCAGTGAAAGCACGTGAGGAAACTACCAGAAGCCAAGGAAAAGGATCATTGGAAAAGAATCAGAGGGAACGGTACCCAGTGCTTACACGGGGCCAGGAAAAGATTTGTTCCCAAATCGCTACCCTGGAAAAACTCATTATTCATGGTATATTGGGTAGAATACACAGAAATGTCTTGCCTAAGTAATGGGGAACAATTAGGCCCTAGACAGAGCTCCATATCCACTTAACAAATATATGTAAGGTCATAAATGTAACAACCAAAAGGATCAAACTGTTTCCAAGTAACCTGAGTGCATCCCAGAAAGCAACTCAAGAAGATTTACAGGAATATGAAAATATCCAGGATGCAAAAAAATAAAATTTACCATGTCTGCTACATACCTAGTAGAAGGCCTAAATTAAAGACTGACCATACCAAGAACCATGAGAGACGATGGACTCTGAAAAACAAACTGAGGGTTCTAGAGGGGTGGGGGGTGGGAGGATGGGTTAGCCTGGTGATGGGTATTGAGGAGGGCACGTTCTGCATGGAGCACTGGGTGTTATGCACAAACAATGAATCATGGAACACTATATCTAAAACTAATGATGTAATGTATGGGGATTAACATAACAATAAAAAAATTTAAAAAAAAAAAAAAAGACTGACCATACCAACTGCAGGCAGAGTGAAGAAACCCAAATGCTCTTACACTACCTAAGGGAATGTAAAATGGTACAATCACAATGGCAAACAGTTCACGGTTTCTTAAAAAGCTAAAATACCCCTACCATATGGGTAAAGCCATTCTACTCCAACCAAAGAAAATGTATATCTGTACAAAAAAATTGTAACGAGGGGCGCCTGGGTGGCTCAGTTGTTAAGCATCTGCCTTCAGCTCAGGTCATGATCCTGGAGTCCAGGGATCGAGCCCCACATCGGGCTCCCTGCTGAGCGGGAAGCCTGCCTCTCCCTCTCCCATCCCCTCTGCTTGTGTTCCCTCTCTCGCTGTCTCTCTGTCAAATAAATAAATAAAATCTTAAAAAACAAAAAACCAAAAACCTTCTGACGAATATTCACAGCAACTTTATCTGTAATTGCCAAAAACTGAAAACAAGTGAAATGTCCACCAACAGATGAGTGAATAAACAAATGGTGGAACATCCATACAGTGGAAAGCTACTCAACAATAAAAAGAAACAAATCATCAATGCTGAGAGACATACTGTGTTCATGGATTAGAAGATTCTATACTGTTAAAATGTCAATTCTCCTCAAAATGATCAATGGCTTTAACACAATCCCAATCAAAATCCCAGCAGGCTTTTTTTGTACAAGTTGTCAAGCTGGTACTAAAATTCAGATGGAAATGCAAAGGATCTAGAATATACAAGAGTCAAAAAAAAACTCTGAAAAAAAGAAATCAAAGTTGGGAGGGCTAACATTACTAGATTTCAAGAAGTATTAGAAAGCTACAATAATCAAAAGCTGGTTATAGGCAAAAAGCAATAAACGGATCAATGGAACAGAAGAGAAAGGCCAGAAATAGAGCATATATGACCAACCACTTCAACAAAGGCACAAAAGCAGTGCAATGGAGAAAGGACAGCCTTTCAACTAACGGTGCTGGAGCAATTAGATATGCATACACCCCACAAAGAGAGGAACTTAGGATCCATACCTTGCCCTAGATATAAAAATTAACTAAAAATGGGTCATAACTTAAATGTTAAATCTAAAACTGTAAAACTTCTACAATACAGGAGAAGACTATATGACAGCAAAGCATGAAAGTAAAATTGATTCATACTTTCTGGAAGCCTCTTTAGGAACATGTATTAAAAACCTTATAAACTGGGGGCGCCTGGGTGGCTCAGTCGTTAAGCGTCTGCCTTCGGCACAGGTCATGATCCCAGGGTCCTGGGATCGAGCCCCGCCATCAGGCTCCCTGCTTGGCGGGAAGTCTGCTTCTCCCTCTCCCACTCCCCCTGCTTGTGTTCCCTCTCTGGCTGTGTCTCTCTGTCAAATAAATAAGTAAAATCTTTAAAAAAAAAAAAAAAAAAACCTTATAAACTGTATATACAGGGGCGCCTGGGTGGTGCAGCCAATTAAGCGCTTCTTGGTTTTTCAGCTCAGGCCATGATCTCAGTACTGGGATCGAGCCCCGCGTCGGACTCCGCGCTCAGCCCAGCCAGGAGTCTGCTTGAGATTCTCTCTCCCTCCCGCTTGTACTCTCTCTCTAGAATAAATAAATCTTAAAAAAAAACAAAAAAAAAAAACTGTATATACATTTCTCTGATCAAATCATTCAAAAAAAAAAAGGGGGGGGACAATCAAAAAAGATCAAAATAAGGTAAGTTCACGAGAAAGCATTTATTAGGACAGTTACTGAAACATTTTTCTATTCCTTTTTCTCTGTAAACTACTAAATAATCTAAAATAATTCTACAATGCTACACTCTAAAGTTGTGAATTACATGATGTAGGAATTATCAATATAAGAAATACGAGCCATCTCATACTATAGAATATAACCTTTTTCAAAGATTTAAGCAATATGGAAACCAAAGCTCAGAAAATTTATAGTTTACCAGGGACAAAATGGAAACAAGAATCAATCATAGGGTAAAGGATTACAACATTTCTTACAGACATTTTCTGCAGTATATTTCCTTCTGAGAGCCTTTCACTAATGAGCTTCATAATTTCTAAAAATTTCTTATAATCCTGTCATCCTTTCCTGTCCTATTTATAGTTATTTATATGAAAAGATACACAATCATAAGTTCTTAAGAAGTCTTTTCAAGTAAGTGAAAATACAAAAAACGTTTCCCCAAATGTATGGAGTACTGAGTAATCTGAAACCCACCTCAACAAAAGAAATGGATTTGCTGCTTAAACTACAAAAACACAACAAAGGAGTCAACCATATTACATCTTAAAGGCAAAAAGAATTATAAAATACTGGAAATAAAATATTTTATTTTTGTTATCTCTAGGGGTATCTTTCCAATCCCTAGCCTTTAATAATTTTTCTACCAGGCTGAAATTAATCCTGCCAGGACTCATAGTTTCACCCATATGAATTACTGACTCTTAAATGTAAAGCAAGTTTGGCTAACCAGCTATTTTTATAACCTTGCCACAAAGACTCACAAGTCCCCATAATATGAAAATAATCATGCAGCTTTAAAGACTAATGGAAGTTTTATATACTGGGTCAGGAGGGGGAAAAAACACAAAACAAAAGCAAGAGATCATGGGAAAAAAATTGTGCTAAGAAGAATGAATTTATAAAAATCTTTACTTATGCAATGAAGCTAGATAGAACAAAGATATTGTATCAGATGGTGTCTAAAGCTATACTTTATTCCAAGATCTATAAATACTGGCCAACAGAAAGGTTTAATTTGGCTGTGAAGAAAATGAATTATTCCACTAAACTATTATGGGCAGAAAGGGGAGGATTATCAGGCTCATAGTGGTTATGGCTGGAAAAGACTTTAATCAAGGCAAGAACCCCAAACTATTCTTATTTACCCTATATGGGTAAGATGCAGTTTCCACTCTATCTTTCACTAAAGGGAATTAAAAAAAAAAAAAAATTCAAGAGCCAATGTGACATGCAGCATCAAACGCAGGACACAGAAGACATAAAATAAACAGTAAGCCTCCCTTCAACATCATATACCAACCTAGCCCTTAACAGTTCAAGGTCTTTGACCAGTGAAAATATGATACATCCTTTGGAAGTTTCAAAAACTAATGCAAATTCCAATGTGGATTCAAAACAATGGCTGATTAGAGTGAACTTGTAATGATCTTTCATCATTCTATTTCTATTTTAGAATGAGAGCTCATAATACAACATTCCTATTCTACCAAAGTAGTGTGAGAGCAGGAATGATTTTATTCCCCATTCTTTTTACCAGTTAAAGGACAAAAGTAGGGCAGGATAAAGTCTTTTCACTAAAAACAACTTGAAAATATACATTCTTAGAATTTAGGTACTTCTCTTTCCCTCCCCCAAAAAAGACTCAAACTACAAAACAAGTTTACATCTAAGAAATGTTAAAAGTTAATAAATACTAATAGGGGTGCCTAGCTGGCTCAGTTGGAAGCATGCGGCTCTTGATCTTGGGGTTGTGAGCTTGAGGCCTGTGCTGACGATAGAGATAACTTAAATAAACTTAAAAAAAAATACTAATAAAGTTATGCCAAAGGAATTTACAAAGGACCTTTTAAAGGGTGCAGCAGAGAGCCCTGGCATCAGTTTAGAAGGTTTTTTGTGTAGAGGAGAAGCTCTCTGAGGGAAAGAGGACACTAGGAGGGCTTCTGAATGACCACCACTTTCCCTTAAATATAAGCATCCTCAATAGGAAAAATGTTAACACATATTGCTACATACTAATCTCTGCCAATACCTGCTGTACATACTAAGTAAAATCTCTCTTCCAACCAACCCATAGCTCTTTACCCTTGCCCTTGCCTGTCTGTGGATGGTGGATGGTGATGGTGGTGGCGGTGGTGGGGGAAATAGCAACATGCTCCGGGAAAGATACATGGTGAGGACTCACTGCCCCACAGAAGGGAGAAGCCCCAGTCAGTGCCGACAACTAGTTGGCTAAAGGAGCACACTGCTGCCCTCACAGTACCCCCTCCCACAGACTTCTATTTGTCTTAACTTTTTCTGACATAACAGGACCTACATACTACGGCCCTGAAAGGGGGAACTTAAGTATGAAAAGGGAAAATGTTTTAAGCCCACCAGCTCTCTACAATACCTTAAAATGTTGTTTATTACACACATAGAATAAAAACAAAGAGCCCCTTCTTATACCTTGGATGAAAAAAACAAGGTAGCAGAGGAAAAGGATAGAGAGTATCTGACCCTAGGTCTAGAATTTGTTATGCCAAGATGCTTGCTTTGCTCTTTAGGGAAGGAATATGGCCCCTGGAAGCCTTACAGGTGGAAATGATAAAATGGGTGAAAGCAGAAGCTGCCGGCCAAGATGCCTCCCACCTCAGCTCAGCAACAGAACTGGCCAGATCTGAAAGAATGATCTCCTCTTAAGTATTCTCTCCATCTCTTTGCAATAAGACTCTCCCATCTGTATCATCCTGTTTTTAACAAAAATTGTCACGATACAATTCTCTTTTCTCTTTTGTAAAATGTATAGACGACTAGGATATTCAAACCTGTGAATGATCATTTCCTAAATGCATTTGGTGTCACTTTAGAAATCCCCCTAACAGGGGTCAGGTGTCCTGACCTGGGTGTTTCACCTCTCCCACAGCACTTACTATACCATAGTGAAGCAACCTGTGCCTATGAGCCCAGGACTAAAGGCTTTCTGAGAGCAGGGACAGTGTCTGGTCACGGTTAACATACCTAGCACCGAAAACAGACACCTGCTCATACTGAGATGCTCAATGAATTATTTATTGAATGAGTAAGAATAAGATATTGGAAGGAACATGACCCACTGAAAAGAAATGGATTTGAGATTTCCAGTTCTGGTTCTAGAATGTCACCCACGTGATGTATACTTCTGAAGAAGGTATATTAAACGCAGCAATAATAATCCTTATCGACCAGCATCACTACCATCCATCATAATACCACTACAGTAAATATTTGGATTTCTTAATCTCCTTCCTTCCCTTTGGAGAGATCTGAAAGCTTAAAAAGAGTTCTTAGCTTCCCATGCACCCCAAGTTCTGCATGGGAAGTGGCATAAAAGGTATTGAGAGGCTATGAGCCTGATGAGGGTTTTAGCCATTAGCCAGCAAGGATGAAAAGGTGAGGCTTTTATGCAGCAGTGTCCATTCTCCAACTTCCCAAGGTGTCACGAAAGGACTGGGCGTCAACAGCTTCTGGATATGACCTCTAAAACCTTGGCCTGAGGCTTCAGGTGAGCACTGCCAACCTTCCAGTTCCTGGCTCTGCGGGACAACTGGAAAAGCGTGCTCTGGACAAGGCTTCAGAGGGAGCAGCTTCCCATGTGGCTCACTTCTCTGTGCTGTGGTGGGAGTCCTCCCGGGGCCCCGCCTAGGATCTGACCTTCAATTGTTCCATCATTTCGTAATAGATCATATCCAGGCTGGTTTCTGTTTCTCTCACTGACTCTGACTGATATGAAAAGCTACCATTTGCTGCATACCTCATGATTTGCCAGGCAGTTTATTCATTTAATTCCTACACCAACTCTCAAGACAGGGAGGGTAACAAGGTAGAAAGTATTAGCAAGCCCCTATTAAGATGAAGACCCTACGGCTCAAAAGGGTTCATTAATTTGCCCAAGGCACAGGACGGAGTCAACATTAACACCAGGATGGTGTCTGACTCCAAAACCTGTTTTTCTACGATGCCAAATTGGACAAACATAAAATAGGGTATAGCCATATTTATCTTCTCCAAAATAAATTTTAAAGAGATAAATAAAACAGAAAAGCAGCAATCAGGATAAAATATTCATCCAGCTACATAACCTTGGGTCAAGGACTCAGCTATAAAATACAGAGGGTTTAGGGGCGCCTGGGTGGCTCAGCTGGTTAAGCACCCAACTCTTGATTTCAGCTCAGGTCATGATCTCAGGTCGTGGGATTGAGTCCCACGCAGGGCTCCATGTTGGGCGTACAGCCTGCTTAAGATTCTCTCTCTCCCTCTCCCTCTGCCCGCCCCCTCTCTCCCTCTTTAAAAAAATAAATTAAATTAAATTAAATTAAATACAGAGGGTTTAAACAGATTATGTATAAGGTCCTTGCAGGCAGGAAGCTATAGAATTCAGTGTGTACAGTACTATACTTCAATGAAACAAATTTTTTAAAAGATTATCTGTGGAAAATTTTAGATTAGCTACTCTGACTATAAAAAATGATTTTCATTCAACTAGTAATATGAAAATACAAAACATGAGTCCACAAATTAAGTTAAAGCTAACACAAAAACCTTTAAAGAAACTTAAGAATATCTAATTATTGGAATGCCTCATTTAATAACCAATAAGCAATGTGACATCAGTTTTAAAGTATTAATATAGTACTAGCTTTGTTTAAAAGATAGTAACAACCATTAACATTCAAAGTAACGGATCAATAAGAAAATGTGTATCATAAAACATAATTAACTTGTCAAATAATAAGCCTCTGTAATATTTACAGTTGGTAATAATCTGGTTAATGAGACACAAACTTACCATAACTGCTAATTATAAAATGCCATTCCCAAAAAATAAAAACATTATAAAGCAGCAAGAGAAAAATATCCTTATAAATGAACATTTATTACTTTTTTTTGTTGTTGTTGTTGTTGTTGTTTTTCTCTTTGAAAATCAGTTTATTGTCTTTGCAATGGACACATTTAGCCAGTTTTATAAGAAAGCATGTTTATGCTATCTTTTTTTTTTAATTTTTTTATTGTTGTTAATCCCCATACATTACATCATTAGTTTTAGATATAGTGTTCCATGATTCATTGTTTGTGCATAACACCCAGTGCTCCATGCAGAACGTGCCCTCCTCAATACCCATCACCAGGCTAACCCATCCTCCCAACCCCCTCCCCTCTAGAACCCTCAGTTTGTTTTTCAGAGTCCATTGTCTCTCATGGTTCTTCTCCCCCTCTGATTTCCCCCCCTTCATTCTTCCCCTCCTGCTACATTCTTCTTCTTCTTTTTTTCTTTCTTAACATATATTGCATTATTTGTTTCAGAGGTACAGATCTGAGATTCAACAGTCTTGCACAATTCACAGCGCTTACCAGAACACATACCCTCCCCAGTGTCCATCACCCAGTCACCCCATTTATTACTTTTAATGCTGCAACAAAAAATAGATTGTTGTGCCACCTCCAATCAACTGGTAGCAGATGCCTGGAAAGGACTGAGAAGGGTCTCTAGGGACAGAGTTAGTCTCAGCTTAGCCAGATTTGGCCCTGGATCCAGAAAAGGAGAGTGTCAGGCTGACATCTCTTAACAGACTAGACTAAGAAACAACAGACATATGGGCTATACACTCTCATAATGTCAAACTTCCTAAGAAATTACAACACACATCTAGAAATCGAGTATGTTTAGCCTTGTCCCTGCTGATAAAATTTGTGGTCAAACTACAAAAACTGGAATGAAGAAACAGTTCTTCAAATGCCAGGCCAACCTTCTGTTGTATTTCCCCTTCTGTCTTTAGTATTCCTCTCACAGGTACAAAGCACAGCTGGCTCTTGAACATCATGGCTTGACTTGCAGGGGTCCATTTATACGTGCATTTCTTTCAATAAGAACAGCACGGAAGTGTATTTTCTCTTATGATATTCTTAACATTTTCTTTCCTCTAGGTTACTTTATTGTAAGAATATATGATACACATGGCATACAAAATATGTGTTAATAGGCTGTCTATGTTCTCAGTAAGGTTTCCAGCCAACAGCAGGCTATTAGTAGTTAAGTTTTTGGAGAGTCAAAAGTTATACTGAGGGTGTGGGGGAGGGGCGGGGGGCACGTGGCTGGCTCAGTCGGAAGAGCAAGCAACTCCTGATCTGAGGGTTGTGAGTTCGAGCCCTAGGTTATATGTAGAGATTACTTAAAAATAAAATCTTAAGGAGCACCTGGGTGGCTCAGTTGGTTAAGTGTCTGCCTTCGACTCAGGTCCTGATCCCGGGGGTCCTGGGATTGAGCCCCATGTCGGGCTCCCTGATTGTTGGGAAGTCTGCTTCTCCCTCTTCTTCCCCCGCTCATCCTCTCTTTCTCGCTCACTCTCTCATTCAAATAAATAAATAAAACTTTATTAAAAACTGGTTACTGAAATAAGTCCAACATGTAGACATATTCCGGTAAAATTTCAGAACACCAATTCTAAAAGAGAAAAGCTTCCAGAGGACAAAACATGTTACCTACAAAAGAGTAAGAATCAGACTGACATCAGACTTCTTATCAACAACACTGGATTCCAGAAGACAATGAGGCAATTGCTCCAAAGTTATGAGAGAAAACTATTTTGAATCTAGAAGTCTATAAAAAGCCAAACTAGCACTCAAGTGTGATGGTAAAATAGAGATATTTTAAGGCAGGCAAAGATTTAGAAAGTTCACCACCCACAGATGCTTTCTGAAAAAAACTTTGATAGCGACATATTTCAGCAAAGCAAAACACAAATGTAATTCAAAAATAAAGATGACTTAGATACAAGAAACAGTAGCGAGGGAACAAATCGAATGAGTAAACCTGAGATATGAACTTTAAGAAGCACCTATGTAAGGGGCGCCTGGGTGGCTCAGTCATTAAGCGTCTGCCTTCGGCTCAGGTCGTGATCCCAGGGTCCTGGGATTGAGCCCCACATCGGGCTCCCTGCACCGCGGGGAAGCCTGCTTCTCCCTCTCCTACTCCCCCTGCTTGTGTTCCCTCTCTCTCGCTATGTCTCTCTCTGTCAAATAAATAAATACAATCTTTAAAAAAAAAAAAGAAGCACCTATGTAATGTAAGATGGACTTCCATGCAGAGAATACTTCCATGCAGAGAACAGCATCTGCTGTGATGTGCTTTTGATTTTATTAAACCATTACTACTATTTAGTAAATTCTAGAACTAAATGCTGTATGGTTTCAACACTAGAAGGTAGAGGACAAGGAAGGAAGAAAATGTGAGCTAAATGTATTTCCTTATTATAAGGGGAGAATAGTGGGAAAACATAAGGTTAAACATGTCTGTTTAAATGGAAGGGTATCTGCTTTTTTTCCCTTTGACTGAGTTAACTAAAGATTTTCCCCCTACAAATTATTTTAGCAAAAGTTAAACTCAAAATAAAACACGCAGGGGCGCCTGGGTGGCTCAGTCGGTTAAGCGTCTCCCTTCGGCTGAGGTCATGATCTTAGGGTCCTGGGATGGAGCCCCGTATCAGGCTCTGCCCAGCAGGGAGTCTGCTTGTCCCTCTCCCTCTGTGATCTCTCTCATTCTTGCTCTCTCTCAAATAAATAAATAAAACCTTTAAAAAAAATGATATAAACTCTGTAGAACTGTGTGACAGGAAAGGATGAAAAACCCAGTCCTCCACCAGTACAGAGTGGTTAAATAATAATATATCAAACTATGGAATACAATGCAGTCAGTAAAAGAAAGCACTAACATGGAAGGATCTCCAAGACAAAAAGAAAAAAGCAAGGGCCAGAAAAAGTGATCTAGTTATCAGAAGTCTTCAAAAGGTGAACCTGAACCCCTTTGTGAGTACATGAA
Source organism: Phoca vitulina (assembly GCF_004348235.1). Lineage (NCBI taxonomy): Eukaryota > Metazoa > Chordata > Mammalia > Carnivora > Phocidae > Phoca > Phoca vitulina. The sequence goes on along the minus strand of NW_022589715.1, from coordinate 8,868,603 downwards.
GACACCCAAAGGGAATACAGAAACACAGGTTTAAGGAGACAGACTGATCTATCTGTCTGTCTGTCTATCTAGCAAGCTCTACACCCAACACAGGGCTTGAACCCAAAACCCCAAGATCAAGAGTCACATGCTCTACCGACTGAGCCAACCAGAGGCCCCAAAAGAGATCAATGTCTAGATCAACTTCCTCAGACACTAGTTTCTGACCCATCTGAGAACTAGCACAGGATAGAGGTATCTGGCTAACCCTTCTTTTCTTATCCCTCCACCCCCCTAAGTCTTATAGTGAAGCACAACCCAGGGGAGTAAAAACCTCCAGGGCACAGAACAAAGAGACCATTGGTGACAAAACAGAAACACAATATAATCTCTAAGAAGACTCTTTAACCAAAATATTAGAAACACACACAGTAGGGTTTTGTGTCTTGTATATACTTCAGTTACAAAGAAGTGTGGTATTAAAATTGGGGTGTTTGGTATTAGGATGTTATGAATTCAAAAAGATTTGAGACTATGGCATCAGATGTCTGTCTACCTATCAAACTGACAGATAATGAACAATTTTCATTTAAAGATTTCACTTTTTCCAACCCGTGAATGGTGACCAAAAAAATACCATCACTCCTTATAACATTATATGTTCACTATACTTAAAAAAAATTTTTTTTAGGTGCACCTGGGTGGCTCAGTCGATTAAGCATCCAACTCTTGATTTCAGCTCAGATCATGATCTGAGCAATGTGAGATCAAGCAAAACAAAAAAAATAAAAAAAAAAAAAGATTCTCTCTCCCTCGCTAATAAAAATAAAAAATAAAAAATTTAAAGATTAAAAAAAAATCACTCCTGAGAAAACAGTTCCAAGAAAACAAAACAAACAAAAAAACTACAAAGACAGACAGACAGAAAGAGAGAAAGAAAGAAAGAAAGAAAGAAAGAAAGAAAGAAAGAAAGAAAGAAAAGAAAAAAGAAAAAGAAGCAGAGTCTGTAAAAAATACTGAAGGCCTCAGTCCATTACAGCAAGGCTCCAAGCATTATCCAGGAGTCCATCTTAGAACTCAGAAGGAGGGGTGCCTGGGTGGCTCAGTCAGTTAAGTGTCCCACTCTTGGTTTCAGCTCAGGTCATGGTCTCAGGGTTGTGAGATCAAGCCCTGCGTCTGGCTCCTTGCTCAGCCCCCTTGCTCAGCCCGGAGTCTGCTGGGGATTATCTTTCTTCCTCCCCCTCTACCCTTCCCATTTGTGCTATCTCTCTCTCTTGAAAATAAATAAATAAAATCTTAAAAAAAAAAAAAATTCAGAAGGAGATAGTTGCCTTGGGGATGCATAGTACTCACTTACTAAAAAAAAATGTTTTTTTAAGATTTTATTTATTTCACAGAGAGAGAGAGAGAGATCACAAGTAGGCAGACAGGCAGGCAGAGGGAGAGGGAGAAGCAGGCTTCCCGCCAAGCAGGGAGCCCGATGAGGGGCTCGATCCCAGGACCCTTGGATCATGACCTGAGTGGAAGGCAGACGCTTAACAGACTGAGCCACCCAGGCGTCCCTCACTTACTAACTAAAACTGAAAAAAAGAGACTTTCCAACAAAGTCACTGTGATTTAGCTACCTGGTTTGTCAATAATGTTTACTGGTGATCATTTTCCATGACTGAATAAATGAAATCTGTTGTTCCAACAATCTGATGAAAATATACTTAAATACAGTTCATATTTACATAACTTATATTTAAATACATTTTAAGTACATATGTAGTATAAAATTCAAACATTTTCTCAAACATAAATTTAAAATGCAAAGGTGTATTTAAATGAACATTATCTCAACTTCCCCAAACATTTCTGAGGATATCAGGTTAAATAAGGTCCCTCTGATGGTTAGTTTTGTGTCTCAAATTGGCAAGACTACAGTTCCTCTTACTCAAAATCTAATCTAGGTGTTGCTATGAAAGTATTTTGTAGATGTGATTAACATCAGCTGACTCTAAGTAAAGGAGATTATCCTCAATAATCTGGGTGGGCCTCATCTAATCAGTTGAAAGCCTTCATGAGCATAATTGTATTGCTCTGAGGAAGAGATTCCCCCAACCAGCCTACCAGTGAGGATTTCAGGCTTGCCTGACCAGCCCCCACAATCATATAAACCAATTACTTGCAATAAATCTCTTCATATTTTTCTTTAAACCAGTTGGATTATATATGTGTGAGCATGTACATAGGAGACTATATGTATGCATATATATATATGTATATATATGAATGTATATATTTAAAATCCCCAACTGCTTCTGTTTCTCTGGTAGAACACTAAATGATACAATCCCCATAGGTAAAAGGGTAAGATGTATAATTAACAGTCACTTGTTAGGTGTCAGTAAAGCCTTTTAACTGTGCGTCTCAGAAAATGAGACCACGAAGGACTTTAATGACTGGTTAACAAACCTCTTCCAAGTGTGGTGGTTTCAAATTCTGTTTTCAACAAAACTGAGGGAGGGCCTAATTTAATTGTCACCTGCTAAATCATTAAAAATCACTTTTGATGAAAAACTGCTATATAATTTTTCACATACAACTCAGAAGAACAAAGAGACACTTGTAAGCTCTGAGGGCAGAGATTTCTGTTGCTTTGTTCACTGCTTATCACCAGAGATTAGAAGATTGCCCGGAACATAGCAGGAGATCAAAATACATTTGATAAATGAATGAGCAAACCTCCACCATTCTCATCTACTTACTTAGATGAAAATATTTTGTCAGAAGTTTCATCTATAAACCCAAGTATCAGAAAGAGAAAATGCCGGGGCGCCTGGGTGGCTCAGTCGTTAAGCATTTGCCTTCGGCTCAGGTCATGATCCCAGGGTCCTGGGATTGAGCCCCGCATCGGGCTCCTGCTTGGCGGGAAGCCTGCTTCTCCCTCTCCCTCTCCCCCTGCTTGTGTTCCCTCTCGCTCTCTCTCTCTCTCTGTCAAATAAATAAATTTTAAAAATCTTAAAAAAAAAAGAAAGAGAAAATGCCAAACCCTGCCTCATTCTACAATGAGTTACACTAATACAAGGATTCATGAACTAATCAGGAGTAAGAGGAAGCCTCATCTATCTCTAAGAGATGATTTCCAGTAAAAAGGTATTTTTATGTTTACTAATTATCATATTTTTAAAGATTTATTTATTTATTTGAGAGAAAGCATGGTGGGAAGGGGCAGAGGGAGAAGGAAAGAGAGCATCCCAAGCAGACTACCTGCTGAGCAGAGCCCAATGTGGGGCTGGATCCCACAACCCGGAGATCATGACCCGAGCCAAAATCAAGAGTCAGATGCTTAACCGACTGAGCCACCCAGGCGCCCCAATAATTATCCCATTTTTTTATGCTTGAACTTTAATAAATAAGACTCTGAGCCTTTCAGGGGCACCTGGGTGGCTCTATTGGTTAGGCATCTGCCTTCGGCTCAGGTCATGATCCCAGGGTCCTGGGATCAAGCCCAGAGTTGGGCTCCCTGCTCAGCAGGGAGTCTGATTCTCCCTCTGTCCCTTTCCCCCACTTGTGCTCTCTCTCTCAAATAAATAAATAAAATCTTTAAAAAAAAAAAAAAAAAAAAGACTCTGAGCTTTTTGGACTCAGGAAATACAAAATGTTTTTAATTTTAATGTATTTATACATTTTTGTTGCAGAGAATGATACGATGATGAATAAAACTTGCAGACATGGGGCACCTGGGTGGCTCAGTCAGTTAAGTGCCCGACTCTTGATTTCAGCTCAGGTCATGATCTCAGGGTTGTAAGACTGACCCCTGGGTTGGGCTCCATGCTGGGCGTGGAGCCAGCTTAAAACTCTCTCTCCCTTTCCCTGCCCCCCCCACCCCCATTCACACTCTCTCTAGAAAACAAAACAAAACAAAACTTTCAGGCATAAAATACATTAGGCTGAAATTCTGTGGAGAAAACAAAATGGAATGAAGCTCAAGGAGAAAAAAAAAATCCCATAAAATTTCAAATTGTAGAGTAGAACTTGTTCTTCCTTTTTTTAACCTGTGATGGTGGGCAAATTGTTACAATATTTCTTTTCTACCAGAATACTTTAAAGTGTGATATAACAATTTATTTTTAAATGTCACTATTTACAACATACCAAATACTACATCTTTGCAACTATTTTAATTTTTGTTAAGTAAGCTCTACGCCCAATGTGGGGCTTGAACTCAAAACCAGGAGATCAAGAGTTGAGATCAAGAGCTGCATGCTCTACTGACTGAGCCAGCCAGGTGCCCCCACAACTATTTTAATTTTTGATGAAAAACTTTAGATGGCAACTTCATCTTTTTTTTTTAAACTTTTTTGAGTATAGTTGACACACAATGATACATTAGTTTCAGGTTGACAATTGAGTGATTCAAGAAGTTTATACATTATGATGTGCTCAACGCAAGTGTAGTTATCGTCCATCCCCATACCATCTATTACAGTATCACTGACTATATTCCTTATGCGTTCCTATGACATATTCATTCCATAACTAGACACCTGTATCTCCCACTCCCCTCCATCCATTTTACACATCCCTCCACCCAAACCCTTTCTGGCACCCATCAGTCTGTTCTCTGTACTTATAGGTCTGATTCTGCTTTTGTTTGTTTATTCATTTGTTCTTTAGATTCCATATGAGTGAAGTCATATATGGTATTTGTCTTTCTCTGATATTTCACTTAGCATAATTCTCTCTAGCTCCATCCATGTCATCACAAATGGCATGGCCTCATCCTTTTTAATGGCTGCATAACATTCCAGTGCATGTGTGTATACTACATCTTCCTTATCCATTCATTTATTTATTTTTTTTAAAGATTTTATTTATTTATTTGACAGAGAGAGAGAGAACAAGTAGGCAGAGAGGCAGGCAGAGGGGGAGGGAGAAGCAGGCTCCCCGCTGAGCAGGGAGCCCGATGCAGGGCTCGATCCCAGGACCCTGGGATCATGACCTGAGCCGAAGGCAGATGCTTAACCAGCTGAGCCACCCAGGCGCCCCTATCCATTCATTTATTGATGGACAGTGGGTTGCTTCCAAATCTCGGCTATTATAAATAATGTTGCAAGAAACATAGGGGTGCCTATATCTTTTTCAATTAGTGTTTTTGTTTTGTTTGGGTAAATAGGCAATAGTAGAATTATCAGATAATATGGTATTTCTATTTTTAATTTTTGAGGAACCTCCATAACGTTTTCCACAGTGGATGCACCAATTTATATTCCCACCAACAGTGTACTATGGTTAGATGTCAACTTTAAATGTATAAGAGAGTAAATGTTTTTTAAATTATTAAGGGAATTTCAAGAGCACAAAATATAAAAATCACTATACTATGACATCATTTTTCCTAAAAAAAAAAAAGCTGGGGAAATGCACATAAACACATATGTATGATTTGATCTATATACACTGCTTTTCTCTAGAAAAGACAGCAGATACTAGTTAACAATGGTGATCTGTGGGGGAGAAGTGGGTTTTTAGACACCTGATGTGGGGAGCTTATACACTGAGTATACTTTTGTACCTTTTAAATGTTGACCCATATTCAAATAATTACTTTTTCTTTTTTTAAGATTTTATTTATTTATTTGACACAGAGAGACACAGCGAGAGAGGGAACACAAGCAGAGGGAGTGGGAGAGGGAGAAGCAGGCTTCCCGCAGAGCAGGGAGCCCGATGCGGGGCTCGATCTCAGGACTCTGGGATCATGACCTGAGCCGAAGGCAGATGCTTACCGACTGAGCCACCCAGGCGCCCCCAAATAATTACCTTTCCAAAACCAAAAATTTTTAAGAATTAACTAAAATATACAAAAAATGTGAAGATAACTATTATAAGACTACAAATAGGATGAATGCCTTACTGAAAAATAGAAAATCTGATAAAACCAAAAAAAAGAAAGGAAGGAAGAAAATACACACCCAGGATTTAAAGTAAAATAGGATTAAATATAAAAGAATTAAATATCCTTATTGAAGTTAAAGATCCTCAGAATGGGTTTAAAAAGACCGAACAACGGAAACAAAAAAAATTTCCAGCTATATGTGTGTGGTTTAAAGAGATAGGACACTCTAGAAAACAACCTAAAAGACTAAAGATTGGGGCCACTGTGTGGCTCAGTCATTAGGCGTCTGCCTTCGACTCAGGTCATGATCTCAGGGTCCTGGGATCGAGCCCCGCATCGGGCTCTCTGCTCAGTGGGAAGCCTGCTTCTCCCTCTCCCACTGCCCCTGCTTGTGTTCCCTCTCTCGCTGTCTCTCTCTGTCAAATAAATAAAATCTTAAAATATATATATATATATATCTCAATTTAAACAAAAAAGGATTTACTAGAAACTAGAAAACAAATGAACCCAACTTTTTTTCTCCTCGTTCATTTTCTTCCTATGACATGAATATATGTCAGAATCACTTTGCCAAGGTCCAAATAAAACTCATTACGATTTAGACTGGGATTTCATTTACCTTTCATTTACATTTTCCCCTATTTCAGTACCTGTTGCTTTTATTTTTAATTCCTTCCTTCTTTTGGATTTTATTTTTCTCTTCTTTCTTGAATGCCCAGCTTTAATAATTACTTGAAGTCATTTTTTCAAGGTTTGCTTTGAAGTCTTTAAATTTTCTTTTGAGTGTCACTGTGGCCTCAATCTACAGGTTTTTCAGACGTAGAACTTTCACCGTCATTCATTTTTTCAATCATTTGCAACTGAAGATTATATATATATATTTTTTTTAAGATTTTATTTATTTATTCATGAGAGACAGAGAGAGAGAGAGGCAGAGGGAGAAGCAGGCTCCCAAGGAGCAGGAAGCCCGATGTGGGACTCGATCCCAGGACCCTGAGATCATGACCTGAGCCGAAGGCAGATGCTTAACCATCTGAGCCACCCAGGCGCCCACTGAAGATTATATTTTAAGATTTCTTTATTTTAGAGAGAGAGTAACGAGTATGCAAGTGGGGGGAGGGGCAGAGGAAGAGGGAGAGAGAAAATCTCAAAATGACTCCCTGCTGAGAGCAGAGCCAGACATGGGACTTGATCCCAGGACCCTAAGATCATGTCTTGAGCTAAAATCAACAGACACTTAACCGACTGAGCCATCCAGGCACCCTGCAACTGAACACTTTATTTCTCTTTTAGCACAAAAGTTGCTTATAAGCATTTTTTAAATTTCTAAATTGGATACTAACATGGCTTGTTATTCTTTTATTGTTAATTACTTTGTTGCCTTGTAGACAGAATGTTACTTGTGCATTCCTGCTTTTGCTACTTGTTAAAGGTTTTCTTTGTGTCTCATTTATAAATGAATGTTATGAATAACAGTCTGTCCTTTAAAAGGAGAGTTTATCCCACTCACATTTTTTATCATTTCATATGTTTGGCCTCATTCTGGCCATCTTATATTTACCTTATTGTTCTTTTTCCCTCTTCTCTTGAGTTGGGGTCTATTTGGGACCATTTTTAATTTATCTATTAATGTAATAACACAAGTGAAGTAAAATCAAATAATTTATCTGTATCCTTCCATTGGTTATCCTTAAATTGAGATAGAGTTAATATGGTGAACTATCAAACATAATTGAACAATACCTATAATCTTTCCCTTCCCTCAAATATCAGACTTTTAAAAGACTTATACTTACCTGCCCTATTTCTTTCTTTTTTTTTAAGATTTTATTTATTTATTTGAGAGAGAGAATGAGATAGAGAGAGAGCATGAGAGGGGCGAAGGTCAGAGGGAGAAGCAGACTCCCTGCTGAGCAGGGAGCCCGATGTGGAACTTGATCCCGGGACTCCAGGATCATGACCTGAGCCAAAGGCAGTCGCTTAACCAATTGAGCCACCCAGGCACCCATTACCTGCCCTTTTTCTAATGCTCTGATAATATGAACTTTTCTTTTTTAAGATTTATTTATTTATTTTAGAGAGTGTGAGCGAGTGGGGGAAGGGGCAGATGGAAAGAATCTTCAAGCAGATGACCTGCTGAGCGCAGAGCCCTACACAGGGCTCGATCCCATGACCCATGAGATCATGACCTGAGCCAAAACCAAGAGTCAGGCACTCAGCTGACTGAGCCACCCAGGAACCCCGATAATATGAACTTTTATTCCTAAATTATTTGTATCAGACCTTTGTATATTGAAAAATACCTTTATTTGACCGCTCACACTGTTACTGAACTCTCAACTTAAAATAATTTGCTCTTCTACTATCTAAGAAATATGATCCTCATTCTTTTATTGGTAACTTTCTAAAAACTTTAAAGCGTCCTCAGTTTTTCTAGGTATTCAAAAATTCTCCTTTAAACTCCAGGTCAAGACGTATCAATCTTAGCTGAATATAAATAATTTTAACTTTTTTATTACTTGAAACTTTAATCTCTAATTTTGGGGGAACTAAGGAAATATTAAGAATTTTTTTTTTAGGGGCGCCTGGGTGGCTCAGTCATTAAGCGGCTGCCTTCGGCTCGGGTCATGATCCCAGGTCCTGGGATCGAGTCCCGCATCGGGCTTCCTGCTCCACGGGCAGCCTGCTTCTCCCTCTCCCACTCCCCCTGCTTGTGTTTCCTCTCTCACTGTGTCTCTCTCTGTCAAATAAATAAATAAAATCTTAAAAAATATATATATATATTTTTTTCTTTTTTAGAGGAGGGGCACCTGGGTGACTCAGTTGGTTAAGCATCTGCCTTCAGCTCAGGTCATGATCTCAGGGTCCTGGGATCAAGCCCCACATCAGGGTACCTGCTCAGTGGGGAATATGCTTCTCCTTCTCCCTCTGTCTCCCCCTCGTTCATGCTTGCTCTCTTTCTCGCAAATAAATAAAAATCTTTAAAAAAAGAAAAGAATTTTTTTTAAGTAAGCTCTATGCCCAACATGAGGCCTGAACTCACAACTCTGATATCAAGAATCACATGCTCTACCCACTAAGCCAGCAAGGCTCCAAGAATATTTTTATTTGTACATACCAAGTAACTTCCATGTTCCCAGCATTATGGTTAATGTTAGCACATACATTAAGTCAACAAGAAAAACATAGCTTTTGTTGTTCTATGATACTGAGTTTAGTGCAGTGGTTTTTCAATGGATTCTAGTCTACAACCTAAGGAGTCCTTTGAAACGGTGGGTCTGTGGGGGTAAGGGGGAGGTACCACAATGGGAGTGGTACCACTATTTCATATATAAAAGAATGTTAGACATCAAATTCAACACCAAAAAAACAAATAATCCGGGCGCATGCGTGGCTCAGATGGCTAAACGTCTGCCTTCGGCTCAGGTCATAATCCCAGGGTCCTGGGATCGAGTCCCGCATCGGGCTCCCTGCTCAGCAGGGAGTCTGCTTCTCCCTCTGACCCTCCCCCCCTCATGCTCTCTCTCTCTCAAATAAATAAATAAAATCTTTAAAAATAAATAAAATAAATAAGTCACAGGGCTGAAAAGTACAGCATAGTCAATAATACTGTAATAACACTGTATGGTGAGAGATGGTAACTACACTTATCGTGGTAGCATTACATAATATACATAATAATCAAATCACTATGTTGTACATCTGAAACTAAAAAAAAAAAAGACCGCTAGACAACGTATAGATATACTATATATAGCAGAAGGCAGGCCCGTACCAGAGAAATTTGATTCACATGACTTTTCAATGTCCCTCTGAACATTTATATAGGTGAAAAACATGACTCTGTTACTGGAAACTAGAATTAATTCCATTCTATGTAGGAGAACAGAAATACTTTGGATGTGGTTTTAATATAACTGACTTTTCCAGGAATGCAGTCATCATATAAAAAGAGAAAAGCCTATTTTGTTTTGTTCAGAGCTTACCAAGAGCACCATTCCGAAAAGTCATGACAAATATTAGTGTTCCTAATATAACATTTCAGTCTAATCTGTAACTGCTGCATTGCTAGCAATTCCATGCGTACACACAGACATTTCTTTTTTTTTTAAGATTTTATTTATTTATTTGACAGGGAGCAAGTAAGCACGAGTGGGGGAGGGGCAGAGGGAGAAGCAGACTCCCCGCTAATCAGGGAACCTGACATGGGGCTCGATCCCAGGACCCTGAAATCATGACCTCAGACACAGGCAGATGCTTAACCAACTGAGCCACCTAGGCAGAACCACGCTGATATTTCACAACTTCATTATGTCTTCCACTATAGTCATGCCCCAAAACTTACACATATTGAAATACAGTACATATGATTATATTATGCATTGTATTATATAGTCTATTATGAATGGTTTTATATTACATTTCAGTTAGAACATGAAATATCGAGTTTTAGTTTTGTTTTTTACATAAGTTACACTATCGATGAATTCCACTACAGAATAATAAAGAAGGCATTTTTCCTGACTTATTCTCACTGGGGCCAAAAATTAAGTATGAGGAAAATATTCAGCATAAGGCATCAGTGCAAGATCATTTAGTCAATCTATCAAAAGAAAATGAAGTTTAGGGGCACCTGGGTGGCTTAAGCTTCTGCCTTCAGCTCAGGTCGTGGTCCTGGAATCCCGGGATCTGAGCCCCGCGTTGGGATCCCTGCTTGGCGGGGAATCTGCTTCTCCCTCTGACCCACCCCCCTCTAGTACTCTCTCTCACGCTCTTTCTCAAATAAATAAATAAAATCTTAAAAAAAAATTAAAAGCTTTAAGAAAAAAGAAAAGAAAATGAGGCTTATTTAAAGAAGAGTTCAAGGGGCACCTGGGTGGCTCAGTCGTTAAGCATCTGCCTTTGGCTCAGGTCATGATCCCAGGGTCCTGGGATCAAGTCCCGCATCAGGCTCCCTGCTCTGCAGGAAGCCTGCTTCTCCCTCTCCCACTCCCCTTGCTTGTGTTCCCTCTCTCGCTGTGTCTCTCTCTGTCAAATAAATAAATAAAATCTTTAAAAAATATAAAAAATAAAAAATAAAGAAGAGTTCATTAAATACTTTTAGTAGGCAGCGATAAGCTTTGATATTGATCTTAAAATATCATTGAAATTACACAAAACCAGAAAATCTATTATGATCCTGTTCCAGTTAACTATTGCTGAGTTAGGAATCACCCCAAAACTTAATGGCACAAACACAAAAACTATTATACTTTGTTCACAGGTTCAGTGGGTAAGGAATTCAGACACAGCACAGCAATCCTGCCTTTGCTTCACAATGAACAGTGCTTGAACTGGAACTCAAATGGCTGAGACTGGATCAGCTGGTGGTTCCTTCAGCCACGTGTCTGGCACCTGGGCTCTCAGCTAGGGCAGTCAACCATGGCACCTATACATGGCCTCTCCACATGGCTTGGCCTTCTCACAGTATGGTGGCTAAATTCCCAGCAGGAACATCCTGAGAGCAAACATTCCAAGAGAACAGGCAGAAGCTGCATGGCCTTTTATGACCTAGCCTTGGGAGTCACACTGCATTCCTTCCACTATATTGTACTGATCACAACAACATGGACCCCATCTAACAATGGAAGGAATGGCAAAGGATTTGGGGACCGTATTTTAAAACCACCGCAGTTTGTTTTCAGCCAACCAAGATGCTAAGACAAATAACTGGTAGCCTGACTGTTCTTCAGATTTGTTCCCCTGCTAAATGTAAAGCTGCAAACATTTGTATAAGCAAATATAATGAACAAAACACACGCAGACGACCAGGTCCCCAACATTAAAGAACCTCAGAGTGAGCACTCAGAATATACAAACTGTGTGCTAAGGCCAGGAAAGAAAGCTGGAGAGAACAGAGCAGATGTATTCAAAACAATCGATTTCAGTACTTCAAAGTAACAATTGTGATTACTAGTTACAAATTTTTTAAAAAGAGGTGCCAAGGGGCATCTGGGTGGCGCAGTCAGTTGAGCCTTCTACTCTTGATTTCAGCTCAGGTCACGATCTTTGAGCCGTGGGATGGAGCCCGTAATCGGGCTCCATGCTCAGTGGGGAATGTGCTCCACATCCCCTCTCTGCCTCTCCCTCTGCGCATCCCTGCCACGCTCTCTCTCCAAATTAAATAAATCAATCTTTAAAAATAAATAAATAAAAGGGGCACCTGGATGGCTCAGTTGCTTAAGCCTCTGCCTTCGGTTCAGGTCATAATCTCAAGGTCCTGGGATCGAGCTCCAAGCTGGGCTCCCTGCCCAGTGGGGAGCCTGCTTCTCCCTCTTCTTCTCCCTCTGCCCCTCCCCACCCCCTGCTGTCTCCCTCAAATAAATAAAATCTTTAAAATAAATAAATAAAGGTATGAATTATTTTCTAAAATCCCATTTAAGGGCGCCTGGGTGGCTCAGTTGGTTAAGCGACTGCCTTCGGCTCAGGTCATGATCCTGGAGTCCCTGGATCGAGTCCCGCATCGGGCTCCCTGCTTGGCAGGGAGTCTGCTTCTCCCTCTGACCCTCCCCCCTCTCATGTGCTCTCTCTCTCTCTCTCATTCTCTCTGTCTCAAATAAATAAATAAAATCTTTAAAAAAAAAAATAAATAAAATAAAATCCCATTTAAGTCCAAAATTCCTGTAAGATAAACTTTCTGTATCTTTTTAATAATCATAAATTACGTACTACCTGAATATTAAAAAAATAAAGTTCCCAATATGCCCTTTGACACCAAGACATTTTATAAGAACATAATGACTCAGACCAGGATGTGATAAGAACTGGGTATAGAAGTCACTTCACCTTTTACCTGTAACAAATCATAACCTTACTGATTCATAATATTACCACATCCTGAAATGTCTTATTTAAAATTTTAAGATCAAGGACGTCTGGCTGGCTCTGTCAGAAGAGCATGTGACTCTTGGTGTCAGGGCTGTGAGTTCAAGCCCCACACTGGGTGTAGAGATTACTAAAAACCATAATTAATTAATTAATTAATTAAAAAAAAAAGATGTCAACAATACTTTCTGATTCTACTCAAAATAATAACACAAAAATGCCAGAATCAGGGGCGCCTGGGTGGCTCAGTCATTAAGCGTCTGCCTTCGGCTCAGGTCATGATCCCGGGGTCCTGGGATCGGGCACCACATCGGGACCCTGCTCTGCAGGAGACCTGCTTCTCCCTCTCCCACTCCCCCCGCTTGTGTTCCCTCTCTCGCTGTGTCTCTCTCTGTCAAATAAATAAATAAGTATTTTTTTAAAAAATGCCAGAATCATCAATAACTTGGTAAACAATATGAACAGGACTTAAGGTAGGAAAGATCAGTCTCTCCCCAATTCTCTCCAAGAGCTAATTCTGGTTTTATAATTCTTAGTAGGAATAAATAAATCTTCCCATCTTCTTTCCTTTTCTTCTTCAACAAAGCTCCAAGTGTGTGCGTGTTGTAGTGGAAACACAGGGGCAAACAGAATGAACATTCATCAGAAAATAACTATTCTTATTCATCTCATTTTCCCTACATCCCAACTTCAGCCCCCAGTAAGTGATATAACTTCACTTTTTGCCTGACTGCAAATACAGCAGAAGGTGACACAAAATTTAATTTTCTAAAGCTTTACATTTTTTACTTAAAAATAAAATCTTAGGGGCACCTGGGTGGCTCAGTCGTTAAGCATCTGCCTTCGGCTCGGTCATGATCCCAGTGGGATCGAACCCCGCATCGGGATCCCTGCTCGGCGGGAAGCCTGCTTCTCCCCCTCCCATTCCCCCTGCTTGTGTTCCCTCTCTCGCTTTGTCTCTCTCTGTCAAATAAATAAATAAATCTGTCAAATAAATAAATAAATAATCTTTAAAAAATATATAATATAATAATAAATAAAATAAAATCTTAAAAAAGAAAAAAGGGGGGAGCCTGGTTGGCTCAGTCCGAAAAGCATTCAACTCTTGATCTCGGGGTTGTGAGCTCAAGCCCCACATTGCGTATAGAGACTACTTAAAAATAAAATTTTTTGTGTGTGTGTGTGAGAGAGAGAGAAAAAGAGAGAGAGCGTGCGCATGCTAGTGGGGAAGGAGGGGCAGAGAGAGAGGGAGAGAGAGAATCTTAAGCAGGCTCCATGCTGAGCTTGATCAGGGCTCGATCACAAGACCCTGGGATCATGACCTCAGCTGAAATCAAGAGTTGGGTGCTTAAATGACTGAGCCACCCAGGTGCCCCTTAAAAATAAGAACTTGGTGGGGCCTGGGTGGCTCAGTCAGTTGAGCGTCTGCCTTCAGCTCAGGTCATGATCCGGGGGTCCTGGGATGGAGCCCTGCATCCAGCTCCCTGGTCAGTGGGGAGTCTGCTTCTCCCTCTCCCTCTGTGTGCGCGGGGTCTCTCGTTCTCTCTCTCTCTCATATAAATCAATAAATTTTTCTTTTTTAAAAGATTTTATTTATTTATATTACAGAGAGAGAGCACAAGCAGGGGGAGCAGCAGACAGAGGGAGAGGGAGAAGCTGACTCCACGCAGAGCAGGGAGCCCGATTCGGGACTCGATCCCAGGACCCTGGGACGATGACCCAAGCCGAAGGCAGACACTTAACCGACTGAGCCACCCAGGCGCCCTCAATAAATCTTTTTTTAAAAATCTTTTTAAAAATTAATAAATAAGGGGCACCTGGGTGGCTCAGTCGTTAAGCGTCTGCCTTCGGCTCAGGTCATGATCCCAGGGTCCTGGGATCAAGCCCCACATCGGGCTCCCTGCTCAGCGGGAAGCCTGCTTCTCCCTCTCCCACTCCCCCTGCTTGTGTTCCCTCTCTCGCTATGTCTCTCTCTGTCAAATAAATAAATAAAATCTTTTTTTAAAAAATTAAAAAATTAAAAATAAAAATTAATAAATAAGGGGCGCCTGGGTAGCTCAGTTGGTTAAGCGACTGCCTTCGGCTCAGGTCATGATCCTGGAGTCCCGGGATCAAATCCCGCATCAGGCTCCCTGCTCGGCGGGGAGTCTGCTTCTCCCTCTGACCCTCCCCCTCTCATGCTCTCTCTCTCTATCTCATTCTCTCTCAAATAAATAAAATCTTTAAAAAAAATTAATAAATAAAAAATAAAGCTTCACATTTTAGGAATCACAATATAAAAGTATACAATATGTCAAAAAACATCTAAAACATGTGAAGCAGGCCATAAAGAATACTGATGAAATTCATTTTTCAAACTCCACTCTGAGAACCATGTTCATTTGAAACTGCCATCTTTTCTTTAAACCAAAATTCCGTTTCTAATAGATTAAGAGAATCAAGATGCTTTTAAAAACAAAGTACAAGGGCGCCTGGGTGGCTCAGTCATTAAGCGTCTGCCTTCGGCTCAGGTCATGATCCCAGGGTCCTGCTTAGTGGGGAGTCTGCTTCTCCCTCTACCCCTCCCCCCCACCCCACCCCCCCCACTCTGCTCTCTCACTCTCTCAAAGCAATAAATAAAATCTTTAAATATATATGTATATATAACACCATGAAATATCCAATATGTTAAAAGTACATGGCAATCTAGGTATTGCACCACTCTGTCTCAAAAGAAAGTCTCTCCCCTGTGGTTAGACTGTGGTCTCCAAGACCATTTCCCAGTAAAAGGAGCCAGGACTCCACAGAGATTAGGTTTGAGGCAAGAAGTGTAAAAGATGAGCCTGGAACATCTTGTCATATCAAAAAAGCAAGTAAGATAATAAAGACTACTAAGATCATGTCTAAATAACTGAAGAACCAACATAAATAAGCCCTCTGGCTGAAGGTAGGACAACTTTTGAGTATCAGTAAGGATAATAATTGAAGGGCGCCTGGGTGGCTCAGTCCATTAAGGGTCTACCTTCAGCGCAGATCATGATCCTGGGGAGGGGCTCCCTGCTCAGTGGGGAGCCCGTCACCCTGCTTGCAGTCTCTCTCTCATGCACACACTCTCTCTCTCTAATAAATAAAATCTTTAAAAAAAGGATAAGAGGGGTGTCTGGGTGGCTCAGTCGTTGCGCCTGCCTTCGGCTCAGGTCATGATCCCAGGGTCCTGGGATCGAGCCCCACATCGGGCTCCCTGCTCCGCGGGAAGCCTGCTTCTCCCTCTCCCACTCCCCCTGCTTGTGTTCCCTCTCTCACTGTGTCTCTCTCTGTCAAATAAATAAAATCTTTAAAAAAATAAAAAATAAATAAAAATAAAAATGGTAATGACTAAAAAAAGGAAAAATCATGTCCAAGCCTTTTTTTTTTTTTTTTGACAGAGAGAGACACAGCGGAAGAGGAAACACAAGCAGGGGAGTGGGAGAGGGAGAAGCAGGCTTCCCGCCGAGCAGAGAGCCCGATGCGGGACTCGATCCCAGGACCCCGGGATCATGACCTGATCCGAAGGCAGACGCTTAAGGACTGAACCACCCAGGTGCCCCACGTCCAAGCCTTTAATTTAACCTGCCTGAACCTGAAGATTAACCTGATAGCTGACATAGGGAATGTTCTCTTCACAGAGATAGTCTACCCAGTAAGTGAGGGGATGATAGAACTAAAAGCATAATTTTCACAACTTTAATGAATTAATCAAGGCAATCATCAATCAACAATGAGAACATTACAAAAAGATAGCTTAAAAACTCTGTTTTTAGGAGCACCTGCCTGGCACAGTCAGTAGAGCATGTGACTCTTGATCTCAGGGTTCTAAGTTCAAGTCCCACATTGGGTGTAGAGATTACTAAAAAATAAAATCTTTAAAAAAAAAATTCTGTTTTTATTCTTTCCTATTAAAGGCATTAGTAGGAAATTTTCCAAAATCTGAATAAATCTATAGATTAGTGTACCATCATCCTTGGTTAGATAAGAAATTCTGCTTTTTTTTTTTTTTTAAGATTTTATTTATTTGACAAAGAGAGACACAGCGAGAGAAGGAACACAAGCAGGGGGAGTAGGAGAGGGAGAAGCAGACTTCCCCATGGAGCAGGGAGCCTGATGCGGGGCTTGATCCCAGGACCCTGGGACCATGACCTGAGCCGAAGGCAGACGCTTAACGACTGAGCCACCCAGGCACCCCAGAAACTCTGCTTTTTTAAAAAAGATATACACTGAAGTATCTTTAGGAATTAGGGGAACTATGTCTTGAACTTACTTTCAAATGGCTCAAAACAGTAATAAATACATAATAAAGCAAACAGTAAATATAATAGAGCAAATACAGTAAAATGTGAGTAAAGTAGAGTAAACTGTGAATGTTTTGGATGAAGAGCATATGGGATTTCTTGGTAATGTTTTTAATAATTTTTCTGTAAATCTAAGAATTATTGGGCACCTGGGTGGCTCAGTCGTTAAGCATCTGCCTTAAGCTCAGGTCATGATCCTGGAGTCCTGGCATCAAGCCCCGCATCGGGCTCCCTGCTCAGTGGGGAGTCTGCTTCTCCCTCTGACCCTCCCCCCCTCTCATGCGCTCTCTCTCTCAAATAAATAAAATCTTTAAAAAATAAATAAATAAATAAATAAAAATAAAATAATTATTTCGAAGTAAAATGTTAAGGAAAAAAACAAAACAATACATTATGGACCTCATGGGAGAAGTGCACAATACTACCTCAGGAACTAATCTTGCACCCAGTACCTCACCTCTCCCCCCAAAAAACCATGTGGCTTTCAATCCTCTAGAATCTGAACCTAACTATCCATCTACAGAAAAAACATGGTAAAGGACACAAGAGATGCAATAAACAACTCCAGACCAAAGGAAATTATAGGATGAACAACCAGTTATCTTCAACAAAATACTGAGGGATACAGAGAGAGAATATGAATCAATATCCACACAAAAATTTGTACATGAATGTTCACAGTAGCTAGTTTTTCAAAATAACTAAAAACTGAAACAACCCAAATTGTCCATCAATTGAAGAATAAACGTTTATCCATCCAATGGAACATCATTCAGCTATAAAAACTAATGAAGGAATTCAGGCAATAACAAGGAAAAAACTTGAAAACATTATGCTAAATTTGAAAATCCAGACACAAATTATTATTATTAGCAGCACCTGACTGGTTCAGTTGATAGAGCATGCAACTCTTGATCTCCCGAGTTCAAGCCCCGGTAGGGCATAGAACTTACTTAAAAAAACAACAAGAAAAAACCCTGCACACATATTATATGATTCCTTGATGTGAAATGTCCAGAAGAGGCCAATCTATAGACACAGAAAGTGTATGGTGGCTTCCAGAGGCTGAGAGGAAGGGGGAATAAGAAGTAAGTGGTTGCCTTTTGGGTGGTAAAAACATTTTGAAATTAGATAGTGGTAATACTTATACAACTTTGTAGGTATACTAAAAACCACTCAAGGGGCGCCTGGGTGGCTCAGTTGGTTAAGCGACTGCCTTCGGCTCAGGTCATGATCCTGGAGTCCCGGGATCGAGTCCCGCATCAGGCTCCCTGCTCAGCAGGGAGTCTGCTTCTCCCTCTCACCCTCCTCCCTCTCATGCTCTCTGTCTCTCATTCTCTCTCTCGCAAATAAATTAAAAAAATCTTAAAAAAAAAAAAAATAAAAAAATAAAAAAAATAAAAAATAAAAAAAAATAAAAATAAAAACCACTCAATTGTGCACTTCAAAAGAATGGATTTTATGCTATGTGGATGATATATCAATTAAAAAAAAATGGATGGGGACACATGGGTGGCTCAGTCGGTTAAGCGTCTGCCTTCAGCTCAGGTCACGATCCCAGAGTCCTGGGATCAAGTCCCACATCAGGCTCCTTGCTCAGCAGGGAGCCTGCTTCTCCCTCTCTCTCTGCCTGCCGCACCCCCCACCCCACCGCTTATGTTCTCTCTCTCTGACAAATAAATAAAATCTTTAAAAAAAAAAAAAAAAAAATGGATGGACAAGGAAAAAAAGAGAGGCTTAAGAGTACTATCAACCAATCATAATCTATTAACCTTATTTGGATCTTGATTTAAACAAACTATAAAAAAAAAAATTCATAAGAGAAAAAACATGAAAACTAAGTAGATATTTGATAATACTGTTTACAGATTCCTAAATGATCAAAGAATGCTAAAATGAGTAGCTTAAAGATTGACCAAGAACAAACTATTCACATAGTTGCCACGTATCTCCTCCAAAATAACTCACTAAATACAAAGGGTCACCACCTTGACCAAGTCACCAAACCTAACATAACCAATATTAGGACAAAACCAATTATGTGCCTCTTAATACAATGCACTGAGAGGGACACAATAGGACTTCCATGGCAACCCTACAAAAAAAAAAAAAACATAACCTGCAAAAAAACCCATAACATATCCTGACTCTAATCATGAGGAAACATCAGACGGACACAAATTGAGCCATATTCTACAAAATAACTGGCCTGTTTTCTTCAAAAATGTTAAGGTCAGAAAACACAAAGACCGAGGAACTGGTTCCAAAACAAGGAAAACGAACAATAAAATACAATGAATCTGAATTTTATTCTAAACTAAGAAAAAGTATATATAGCTATAACGAACACCACTGGTGCATGAAATTTGATTAAGGACTATGAATAATGGTTTTGTGTGAATATTAGGTTTCCTGACTTGTTTACTCTACTGTGATTACAGAAAACAATTTCCTTGCATTTAGAAAAACACACAGATGTCTCCAACTTACTCTCAAATGACTCAATTTATACATATAAAAAGAATGATAAAGTCAAGAGAACAAAATGTTAATTGCTGAATCTGGGTAAAGTTTATACGGGAGTTTCCTGTATATTCTTGGCACTTTCTTAAAGTTTGAATGAGGCCATATCTTTTAGAAATACACACTGCAATATTTACAGATGAAATGGTAAGATTCTCTGATGAGCTTCCATATAAGGCGATGAGGAGGGGTACAGATGAATTGATTGGTCATTTATTGATAACTATTAATGCAAAGTAGTGGAAACATCAGGTGGATTATACTATTCTCTGTACTTCTGAATGTTTGAAATTTTCTATAATAAAAAAGTTTAAAGGAGTCCATAATGGAAAGGTTTTTAAGTGGAGAAACTGATGGGGTGCCTGGGTGGCTCAGTCGTTAAGCGTCTGCCTTCAGCTCAGGTCATGATCCTGGGGTCCTGGGATCGAGCCCTGCATCGGGCTCCCTGCTTGGCAGGGAGCCTCTTCTCCCTCTCCCACTCCCCCTGCTTCTGTTCCCTCTCTCGCTGTCTCTCTCTCTCTGTCAAATAAACAAATAAAATCTTTAAAAAAAAAAAAAGTGGAGAAACTGAGGCTCAGGAAAATTAAGTGGCAACCACACCCAGGAATCCAGTTTTGAAACCTTTCCAATGTATGATTCTCTCTCCAATAATCCTCCTTTAAAACCTTTTTATATAGCAAAAACTATCCAGGCAATTTTATTCTCCCCACCTGAAATTTTGGTCAATACCAAACAGAAATACAGTAAGATACTTCTGACGCCACCTTTGAGAGTAAACTCAATAAATGATGGAAGAAACTGGCAAATGTAGATAGAAGTAATCCACCCAGGGCGCGTGGGTGGCTCAGTCGGTTAAGCGTCTGCCTTTGGCTCGGATCATGATCCCGGAGTCCTGGGATCGAGTCCCGCATCGGGCTCCTTGCTCTGCGGGGAGCCTGCTTCTCCCTCTCCTTCCCAGTTGTGCTCTCTCTCACTATCTCTGTCTCTCTCTCTCAGGTAAACAAATAAAATCTTAAAAAAAAAAAAAAAGTAATCCACACAAAGAGGTGATCTAAAAAATTGCTGAGGAGGTAGAAAAACCAACTGACATTTATTAAGCACTTATTTATGACCTTAGGTCCTTTAATCCTCACATCAATGCTGGCATAATTTTTTCCCTTAATTTTTTCTAATTGTGGTAAAATATATATAATACAAAATGAGGTGATTTTTTTTTTTAATCTCATTTTACACATGAGGAAAATGGAAATAAGAAATTGAGAAATTTTCCCAAGACAAGCAACAACTAGCAAAGCAGAATCTGAACCCAGGTCTTTCTCTAAACTACATGATTGCCATTACATAATTTGATTGACTTTTAAATCACTTAAATTTGGGGGCGCCTGGGTGGCTCAGTCGTTAAGCGTCTGCCTTTGGCTCAGGTCATGATCCCAGGGTCCTGGGATCAAGCCCCTCATCGAGCCCTGCATTGGGCTCCCTGCTCGGTGGGAGGCCTGCTTCTCCCTCTCCCACTCCCCCTGCTTGTGTTCCCTCTCTTGCTGTCTCTCTCTCTGTCAAATAAATAAATAAAATCTTTAAAAAAAATAAAAATAAAAAAAATAAATCACTTAAATTTGGTCTCAAAGAGTTAATACCAAGAGCCTACTCAATTCTGATTTTCTACATCTACAAGCCTACAACAGCACCAAAATGCGGCCATGCTGAGACTCTCCATGAACAGTCAGCAGACACCCTAACAATCTTTATACCAGACTACCTTTGCCGCAGCAACTTTAGAAGCTACATTAGAAGCTAAATTAAATCCAGAAGTATATGAATATTAATAAGACATTTCACCTTTCTTAAGCTTATGTTGTAAATGGTAAATGAAATCCAAATAATTTTGCAGAGCCACTCTAATAACACATTGAATTCACAGATTTTAGCTACAGCTAAAATAACTGGTTAGTATGTCATTTTAAAAGGTAGTATTTTGGGGGCGCCTGGGTGGCTCAATCGTTAAGCATCTGCCTTCAGCTCAGGTCATGATCCTGGAGTCCTGGGATCAAGCCCCACATCGGGCTCCCTGCTCAGCGGGAAGCCTGCTTCTCCCTCTCCCACTCCCCTTCTTGGGTTCCCTCTCTCACTGTGTCTCTCTCTGTCAAATAAGTAAATAAAATCTTTAAAAAAATAAAAAGTAAAAAGTAGTATTTTGGTCTCATACAGGAAGGACAAATATGAATGCCCTAAATCTGTCAATATATAATTTATAAATATTATAGAGCTCATATCATTCTTTCTAAAGAAAAAAATGGAAAAATTTAAAAACACTATTAACTACAGGGGCGCCTGTGTGGCTGTCAGTTAAGCGTCCGACTCGTGACTTCAGCTCAGGTCATGGTCTCAGGGTTCTGGGATCAAGCTCCACACTCAGCTCAGAGTGGGCTTGGGATTCTCTCTCCCTCTCCCTCTGCCCCTGCCCCGCCCCCGCACTCTCTAAATAAATATCTATCTCTAAATAAATAAAATCTTAAAAAAAAAATACAAAACCATTATGAACTACAGCAGAAAATACAGTAGGAATTTAACTTATACAACAACCAATCTGCCTGATCAAACCAGTGACCCAGTGGGGAAATGATAATCAGACACAGAACAAACCTGTGCACACAACAGCCTCCCTTACCAAAACACTTCAAAAGCTTCAGGATCCCCAAGACCAGAGCATCACAGATCAGTGTCAAACTGAAAAACACACATACATATGGTCCTAGTCTCATATATTTTGTAGGATGAAAATGGCTTCAAAATAAAATATTTATATTCCACATATTTCTTCTTTCTTAAAGTTTAAATCACTTTTTTTTATGATTGTGTTTGTTGTTTTAAAAATCAAAGGGGTAGGGGCGCCTGGGTGGCTCAGTCGTTAAGTGTCTGCCTTCGGCTCAGGTCATGGTCCCAGGGTCCTAGGATCGAGTCCCACGTTGGGCTCCCTGCTCAGCAGGAGGCCTGCCTCTCCCCTCTCCCACTCCCCGTTTGTGTTCCCTCTCTCGCTCTCTCAATATCAAATAAATGATTAAAATCTTTAAAAAAAAAAAAAAAAAAACGGGTAGGGCACCTGCTGGCTCAGTTCGTAGAGCACTTGACTTTTGATCTCAGGGTTGTGAGTTCAAGCCCCATGTTGGGTGTAGAGCTTTCTTAAAAATAAAATCTTTTAGGGGTGCCTGGGTGGCTCAGTCGTTCGGTATCTGCCTTCGGCTCAGGTCATGATCTCAGGGTCCTGGGACTGAGCCCTGCATCGGGCTCCCTGCTCAGCAGGAAGCCTACTTCTCCCTCTCCCACCCTCCCTGCTTGTGTTCCCTCTCTCACTGTGACTCTCTCTGTCAAATAAATAAATAAAATCTTTAAAAAATAAAAAAATAAAATAAAATGTTTTAAAAGATAAAATGAAAAATAAATTTTAAAAATTTTAAAATAAAAAATTATAAAAGGAGCTAAAATATGTCAAAGCTGTTGATTGGGGGGGAAACACACAATAAAGGTTAATCTACAAAGTAGGGCTCAGAGTTGCTATCTACATGAGTTCACCATATATAAATATCACTTTGCACTTCTTTTTCAGGCAAACCTTTTTTTCATACATACCTAATTCTATATGCATATAATAATCAGAATTTTTAAAATGTAAATATTACCCAGTTGCTTTAGAAGGGAAAAAAATGTCCTTCCAAAATACCAATAAAGTATAAATGTGCTCATATTTAAGCCTTTCAAAACCACCACTGAAAACTGCAGATGGTAAAACACTACCCTGATTGTCTGCAGAAGCACAGAATTCTATTTCAATGTATTGACTAACATACATATGATGCAACCTAAGAAAATATATACTAAAACCAAGCACCACCCAAAAAATTACTCCCATCTAAACTAAGAGGAACACAAATGGGAAAGCAAAAAGCTACAGGTAACAAAAAAAGTGTTTTTCCTCCTATCATGGAAAACAAAAACCTTAAAACATTTTTTAATTAAAAAAAAAAAGACAACTTACTAGCATGCTTGTCTGCAAGCATTATAAGCGTGTTGGAAATATCTCGTCGTCTATAAAAGCACACTACTTTTGCTTCCACGTTGCCAGTTGCAGTCTAAGAAATAAGAAAAATAAAAGTTATCTGTACTGAATAGTAGACTCAAATAGTTTATAAAACAAAACTAGATACAATACAATTATAAGAACACTCTCATTTATACTGTGCCAACCTCAACTGGGGGATAATCAGAGAGCTAAAAAACTCAAATGAGGATGAGCAGCACTTGCAAAAGTTCCAAGTGAAACTGAAATGTCAAACATACAATAATTTACTGGCATCAATTAAACTAAAGTGATCAGATCGCTTTAATGAGCCAGAGAGTGAAATCTGATTAGCCTTGAGAAACTAATCCCCAAAATTTTAAAAGCCACAACTGTAACTTATTTAAGACAGTTAAACATATCTCCTCCAAACCCACTCCCAGAAGTATAGACTAAAATCATGCAGCCCTCTCCTAAACACCCATGTTTGACTGATGGTGAAGCTCTGTGAGTGTGGGAAGCCATCACTCAGAATGAGGCAGACGACCTGGAAAAGCATTCTCTAGCCCAGGTAAATTTATGAATCCGTAGTAGTCAATATTCTCAGTAGCACTTAGTTTACCTTCACATATGAAAGTATTAAAAACTCTGAGTTATGAACACTGAAGCTCTTATTTATTTTTGACTACAGTCTAGAATATAACCAATATTCAGTTAGGTTGTAATTTACTGCAGCTGGGGCCCAGGCTCCTACTCTCCTATTCCTTATGAATTCTGAGAACTTTCAAGGTCAATCATTCATTACAAAGTTCCTTGTAGAAACACATAGATTACAATAAAATCCTACTGTGATTTCCAATTTCAAAAAAAATTTGAGAACAAATTTTCAGAATTTCTCTGGGCTTACAGATATATTCAGACATAAAGAAACAAGAATATATATATGCTGCAGTAAATTGTCCATTTTATGAAGTTCAGCAGCAGTATTTTAGAGTGAGAAATAGTCGTGGAAAAATATTGCCCCTTTGAATTGAAATCATATTAAATCCTAACCAAAGTGCTTCTATATTTCACAATATTGTGATCAAATACATCCTCCAGAAGTAATGATCCAGCAATCTAATAAATGAACAGGCTGATATTTCTTGTAAATAAAATCCATCAAGGACTACAATTACAAGCTCTTTATCAGTTTTAAGACAAAAGCATGTTCAAAACCCAAAGCAAGCATTTAAAGGCATATTTTTTTCTGCCTCTCTAGTGAGTTCCTCAACTAGGAATACTCTACAAAACTAATTAAATTCTTATTTAAACCTGCTTGAGGTAGAGGGACATAGTTCAAAATAAGCAGTCTCTTCTGAACGATGCACACACTTGGCTATTAGGTATTTTATAACTACAGTATTCCTCTTCCCCTCTACAAATACACACACACACACTTTCAAGCATGCCTCTAAAGTTAAGCTACTCAAACTGTGGTCCAAGGCCCGGTCTACAACTCCTGCGGTGTAATGAAATGAGAACAGAGACTGAGAGTGTGTGTTAGAGCATTTGGTAGTTAATTTTAATCTACTGAACCTAATAATGAAAAATGAAGGGTGGGGGGATGGGTTAGCCCAGTGATGGGTATTAAGGAGGGCATGTACCGCATGGAGCACTGGGTGTTATATGAAAACAATGAATCGTGGACCGCTACATCAAAAACTAATGATGTATTGTATGGTGACTATCATAATAAAATAAAATTTAAAAAAAAAGAAAAATGAAGGCTTGTGTTTTTATAAGCCTATTTTAAACTTCATTTTTCTACTATTTTCCTTTAATTTTATAAAAGCAGTCTGAGGGCGCCTGGGTGGCTTAGTCGTTAAGCATCTGCCTTCGGCTCAGGTCATCATCCCAGGGTCCTGGGATCGAGCTCCGCATCGGGCTCCCTGCTCAGCGGGGAGTCTGCTTCTCCCTCTCCCACTCCCCCTGCTTGTGCTCTCTCTCTCGCTGTTATCTCTCTCTGTCAAATGAATAAACAAAATCTATAAAAAAATAAATAAATAAATAAATAATAAAAATAAAAACAGTCTGAGATAGTGAACCTTCTTAAAAATCTTACACCACAAATAGTTTGCCAAGCACTGCTCTAAAGACCTAGGTTAGGAGTTCCTTCTTGTGGGCGCCTGGGTGGCTCAGTCGTTAAGCGTCTGCCTTCAGCTCAGGTCATGATCCCAACATCCTGGGATCAAGCCCAGCATCGGGCTCCTTGCTCGGTGGGAAGCCTGCTTCTCCCTCTCCTGCTCCCCCTGCTTGTGTTCCCTCTCTCGCTGTCTCTCTCTCCGTCAAATAAATAAATAAAATCTTTAAAAAAAAGAAAAAAAGGAGTTCCTTCCTGGCTGGCTCAGTCAGTACAGCATGTGCCTCTTGATCTCAGGGTTGTGAGTTCGAGCCCTACACTGGATGGAAAGATTACTTAAAAATTTTTAAAGCGGTGCCTGCGTGGGGCAGTTGGCTAAGTGGTTGGTCCGTTGGTGGGGATATCGGCTGGCTGGCTGGTGGGGAGATCGAGCCCCAGTGTCAAGCTCCATACTCAGCAGGGAGTCCACTAGAGATTCTCTTTTCCTCTCCCTTTGTCCCTCCCCACCACTGACAGAG
Organism: Phoca vitulina; assembly: GCF_004348235.1. NCBI lineage: Eukaryota > Metazoa > Chordata > Mammalia > Carnivora > Phocidae > Phoca > Phoca vitulina. The sequence goes on along the minus strand of NW_022589715.1, from coordinate 8,842,358 downwards.
GGCGCGAGCTCTTTCTCTCTCAAATAAATAAATAAATCCTTAAAAAAAATAAAAAAGAAGCCACAATGGACATCAATTTCTTTGCTATGTTCTTTTCTCCATTTAGGTTGCAGCCTCTTAAATCCCTATTCTGTCAAGCACATTTACTAAAATATCCTCTAATGATAAGGGGCTTTTCATAAGCTCTAAAATCATTTTAGTCAACCTCATACTCATGTCTGTTTCTATCCCAGACTTAGGAAGTACATTATTTAATTTTTATTTATTTGACAGAGAGACAGCGAAAGAGGGAACACAAGCAGGGGGAGTGGGAGAGGGAGAAGCAGGCTTCCCGCGGAGCAGGGAGCCCGATGTGGGGCTCGATCCCAGGAGTCTGGGATCATGACCCAAGCCAAAGGCAGACGCCCAACGACTGAGCCACCCAGGCGCCCCAGGAAGTACATTAAAACAAAAACAAAACAAAAAAACCCACCACACACACACTTTCCATTTCAGAAAGTCTGTGGTTTGCCTACAGTAAAGAACAAGTGAAAATCCACTTTCCTTTCCCAATTTCTGTCCTTATTCCCAAGAGATCCCAAACAGTAGGGGGGTCTTACCTTGGGTTTCATGAGGGAATCTCCTGAAACTATGTGCAAATTCCTATATGTGCAAATGTAGATGGAGGCAGAGGGAATCATCAGACACTCAAAGAAATTAGTGACTCCCCTCTCCCCACCAAAAAGATGGAAGACACGAAACAGTAAAATGAATCTCAGAACAAGTCAGATGGCTAATAAATTATACAGAATATGAAGGTACACACAAATTATACAACATATACACCAAAAACAAAACAAAAATAGCAAGTAACATGCTAATCTTTCCACAAGTTTAACTTCCAAAACTTCCTGAGACTTACACCGTCACTATGTGCACATAGCTTTCTCTTGACACGCATGCAGACCCAGTCTTTAGAAGAACACCACCCAACCTAGATAGTGACTAAATAAAATTTACCAAAAGTTGTTTTCATAATTTTAATCTTATATTCGTCCTCCAAAAGATCATCTTCGTGATATCTGAGTACAAGTTAGGAGAGAGGGAAAAAGGGAATATAAGATAATCAATGTTGAACTGTGTTTATCAACTGATAATTACTAGTTTTTCCAAAACTTTTAGGGAAAAAAATTGAGACAAAATTCTATTACCAAGGACATCTAGCTGACTCAGTTGGTGGAGTTATGCGACTCTTGACCTCGGGGTTGTGAGTCTGAGCCCCATATTGGGTATAGAGATTACTTAAAAATAGTATCTTAAAAAAAAATCTATTACTGTAATTAAAAAAAAAATGAAATACTGTAGCCCAGCTTTCAAACTGAACAAGTAACATTTCAAATAGGATTTTTTTAAAAACCAGAATCCATTCTATAAGAGTGAATTTTGGGGTGCCTGGGTGGCTCAGTCAGTTGACTGTCTGCCTTCAGCGTAAGTCATGTTCCCAGGGTCCTGGGATCAAGCCCTGGAGCCCCCGAACCCCGGAACCCCGCGCGTCATCAGGTTCCCTGATCAGCGGGGAGCCTGCTTCTCCCATTCCCTCTGCCTACCTTTCCCCCTGCTTGTGCTCTCTCTCTGTCAAATGAATAAATAAAATCTTAAAAAAAAAAGTGAATTGTCTATAACAATGGTGATTGACAGCTTATCCTAGGAATTTTGTTACAAAAACACATTCTATTCAGAAGATAATTAATAGGGGCCACCTGGCTCCTGGCTGGCTCAGTGAGCGAGCATTTGACTTTTGATCTCACGGTAGTGAGTTGGAGCCCCGCTTTGGGTGTAGAGATTTCTAAAAATAAATAAATAAACAAACTTCAAGAAGATAGTTAATAAAATAGGTTAATATCAGGGCGCCTGGGTGGCTCAGTCGTTAAGCGTCTGCCTTCGACTCAGGTCATGATACCAGGGTCCTGGGATCGAGCCCCGCATCGGGCTCCCTGTTCCACGGGAGGCGTGCTTCTCCCTCTCCCACTCCTCCTGCTTGTGTTCTTTCTCTTGCTGTCTCTCTCTCTGTCAAATAAATAAATAAAATCTTAAAAAAAAAAATAGGTTAATGTCCTTTCTTTTTTAAAAAAAAATTTTTTTTTTTTAATTTATTTGACAGAGACAGTGAGAGAGGGAACACAAGCAGGGGGAGTGGGAGAGGGAGAAGCAGGCCTCCCGTGGAACAGGGAGCCCGATGCGGGGCTCGATCCCAGGACCCTGGGATCATGACCTGAGCCGAAGGCAGACGCTTAACGACTGAGCCACCCAGGCGCCCCCAAATTTTTTTTATTTAAGTAATCTCTACACCCAATGTAGGGCTCAAACTCATGACCTCAAGATCAAGAGTCACATACTCTACCGACTGACCCAGCCAGGAGCCTCTAGGTAAATGTTCTTTCCTATCCTGGCTTATCAATTAGAATATATCAAGTGCTCTTAAATTCATTATTTGGATTTTCCATCATGTTAACTTTCCCCACTTTGCCAAAGTGACCTCTGATCCTCTCAGGGCCTTTTATCTGGAAAACTCATGTGGCCTCTCTTCCCTGGCTACTTCTTCCTCAACCTTTAGGCCTCAATTTCAATGTCCTTAAAATCCTTTCCCTTTCTATCCAAAAGAAGTAACCTCTGTTATCCCCTAGGTCAAGGCTCTTGTTTATTTCCTTCTTAACAGGTAACATCAGGACGCCTGTTAAGCCTCTGACTCTTGGTTTTGGTTCAGGTCAGGAGATCAAGCCCACATCAGGCTCCCTGCTCAGTGCAGCATCTGCTTGAGTTTCTCTCTCCCTCTCCTTTTGCCCCTCCCCCACTCATTTTTTTCTCTCTCTCTCAAACAAGTAAATAAATCTTAAAAAAACAGTTACCATTTTTGCTATTTTCTTTATGCCTACTAACTTGCCTTTTCATGTGCCCCCCTCAAGAGAATGTAGACCCTGTGTGGGCAGAAAACACATCCATATTGTTCACTGTTGTATATCTGAGCCTAGCCTAGTGCCTGGTACATAACAGGTACTAAAAAAAAATTTGTTTAATGAATTATTTAAAATGAGGTATCTTGGGACGCCTGGGTGGCTCAGTCAGTTAAGCGTCTGCCTTCGGCTCAGGTCATGATCCCAGGGTCCTGGGATCAAGCCCTGCATCGGGCTCCCTGCTCGGCGGGGAGCCTGCTTCTCCCTCTCCCACTCCCCCTGCTTGTGTTCCCTTTCTTGCTGTGTCTCTCTCTGTCAAATAAATAAAATCTTTAAATAAATAAATAAATATAAAATGAGGTATCTTTTCCACATCCTTTCAGAAATAAAGGCCCTGGGGTGCCTGGGTGGCTCAGTCATTAAGCGTCTGCCTTCGGCTCAGGTCATGGTCCCAGGGTCCTGGGATCGAGCCCCGCATCGGGCTCCCCGCTCTGCGGGAAGCCTGCTTCTCCCTCTCCCACTCCCCCTGCTTGTGTTCCCTCTCTGGCTGTCTTTCTCTCTGTCAAATAAATAAAATCTTTAAAAAAAAAAAGAAAAGAAAAGAAAAGAAATAAAGGCCCTATTGGACACCTGGGTGGCTCAGTCAATTGAACGTCTGCCTCTGGCTCAGGTCATGATCCCAGGGTCCTGGGATCCAGCCCTGCATCAGGCTCCCTTCTCGGCGGGGAGTCTGCTTCTCCCTCTGCCCCTCCCCTCCCCCTCTTGTTCTCTCTCTCACTCTCTTGCTCTCAAATAAATAAATATTTTCAAAAAAGAAAAAGAAAGGCCCTATATAAATATTTCGTATTTAGCCAATCTGACTTATTTAAAAATAATCCATCCATTCAAACTGCCACTGTCTGAAATTACAGACTCATCTCTCACAATTCAGTCATCCCCAGAATGAAAAAAACCATTATTATATTAAGGACTCTCTGCTGAAAGCAGAGGGCCAGGAAGGTGAGGATGAAGAGCAAGGGATACTTTTGGAGTGAACAGTAATATAATGATAAAGGAGTATGAAATGAGCCAGGTTCAAGCTAGACGTGCAACCCAGTCACATAACCACTGTGTCCCGCACAACAACTCCATGATGCATCTGCCTTTAAGGTTTAAGGTTATTTTGAGGCTCAAAAAAAGTAAAAATGTGAATCCCCAGATCATATGCTTCCAGAACACCATGCTCTGATGTTTGCAAATTTAGCACAGCTGCGATTTTCCTTCTACTTGTGGGATTATTTGGCTGATGCTTGTCTCCACTACTGGACCTATTTTTGTTCACCCCTGAATCCCTAAAAGCACATATCTAAAAATGCCTGGCAGGTAGCAGGTCCTCAGAAATACCTGTAAAATGAATGAATCAAAATACTTTGTAAACAGTAAAGCTATGTGCAAGCATTAAAGTCAGACATTTGAGAAATTCATTAATTCAATAAATATTTACTGAATGCCTTAAGTATGTGCCAGTCACTTATTCTAAGGCAGTTGGGATGAATTAGTGAACAGAAAGATCACTACACACAGAGCTTACATTCTAGTCTGGGAAAACAGGCAATGAAAATAAACACAATAATTAAGTATATTGGAAGGTGATAAATGATACAGAGAAAAGAGCAAGGCCGAGAAAGGTATAGGGGATTAAAACATCTGGTAGTCCTAAGGTACATGCATGTGAAAACAGCCAAGAGTCTACTGTGCTTGGAGCCAAATGAGCAAGGCAGAGAGCAGTTAAGAGTGGAGGTCAGAGGAACAGGGAGCAGCCAGAGAATATGTCTCATATAGGTCAACATTTTTCTTTGTATCCTAATTAATTTTCTAAATAAACTGATAAACTGTTTCACGTTGCCTACACTCTTATACATCAATAACATAAAAGAGATCAGAATGACGCCCTGATAGTTCCCACCCACAGACTGATCTAATCCTGAAGCCATTCTCTTCATTTGGTGGTGGTGGTCTCAAATACAACAGAATTTTTATAAATGCAAGGTCCATGAGGATATCTCCAGAAGCAAATCAAGATCTCAGGGTTCATAAACCAGAAATGCCCTAAACCAGACTTTGCTTCCTGGGACCCAGAACTGGCCCAGTCTCTAGATGGTACTTTGGGGGAAAGGCATTAGCTAGACAGCCCCCAACATTTTAACGCTATGAATTCTCATAAGCTATATAAATAACCTTCAAAGTTGGTTTGGAGGAAACAAGAGCACCATTAGTAATCCATGGTTCATATAGTTCATGACTTTTCATATGTCACCATTATAAAAGCTCACCTACTGCAAACAGTCACAATGCTTCTGATGTCCTGGACACAAGCGATCAGAGACAAACCTTAATATAAAAATTTTATTTACTTAAGGCCTAAAGTAGTAAATTAATCTACATTATACCAAAACTGTATTCTTATTAGTCAGTCTAGTCCAAAATTTTACAAATTCCCTTCAATACTTTATTTCCTAGCTTCCTCCTTCTAAAGCTGGAAGAGGAAAAAAATAATTCACCGAAAAGGGAGAAATACAATTATGACTCTAAATATAAAAAAGGACTGAGTTACAGGAGTGCCCTGCTCTGAGAAGCTCTGAGCAATCTGAAGAAATCTGCAGATGTTAAAATACTTCAGTAACATTTAATATCACAGGTAATTATACAAAGCAAAAGAACATTCAGAATCCTGCATAACTCTCTAATCTACAATCTCTACTTTCAAAGAGTCTAGGAATAAAAGTAAAATCACCTCTTATGCCTTTTACCTAATTACCCTTCAATGGAAAACAATTATTTTTTAATATTAAAATCAAGAATACTCAGTGTATTTATACCTTGTTGAGTTCCTCTATCCTTCTGATTAGGTACGGGTTACTGGAGGAGTTCTCAAAGTAGACATAATCTGTAATTAAAGGAAGTAAAGAGCTTAATCTTTTCAACAGCAAGTTCACATTTGTCAATCTATGACTTCTGTATTAGGCAATGCACATTCAAAATGAAGTACATAATTCATTCCTGGGTAAAAGCAATACAACCTTAATATATTTAGCAATACAACCTTAATACATTTTCTCATATGCCTACTATTCACAGACCCTTATTTTCCTGGCATTTTCATTTCAATTAATGTTTTATCAAGTTCTCCTAGTCTTTCGGGCCACACATCACTTCTTTACTAATAAACAAAAAGACTCTTCTCATCACCGAGTAGTCAGGGCTGACTAAACATGTGTCTTTCAAGCTTTAACTGCTTCCCCATCTTTTCCCTCCAATCCAATTTACCCTGGAGTATGCTTCTCACATAAAACTATTGACCTAAGACAAATTCAGAGCATCTTGAAAAGCTTAGCAGCCCAAAGTACATTTCAATCACCAACTTAAAAAAAAAAAAAAATCAGGTGAGCAGAGTAGGTAAGAGGAAACACACTGACAAACTTTTCCACAGCTCTATCTGGGATGATGGGGGAGGGGCATGAAAGGGGGTTCCCTTTCTGAAAGACAGAGCTCTCTGGAGTTATCAGGATTTTGATATGCTCTTTGCCATATTTAATCCAGATTCATTTCGGGTCTTGTTATAAAGAAATCCCTGCAGGCTTTCAATAAAAAAGATAAAAATTTTCAAGTGACTTTTCCTCTCCTGTAATAGGCTCACTGGAAACTTCCCACTGTGTGTTTATTTGAAAGGCTGGGCTGCATTGTTATTGTCTATCTTAGTGGCTCTTTCCAGTCTCTCTTCTGCAAAGTGGCCTCATTTGGCCAGGCCATTCCCAACACCATCCATCAGGAGCTCAGCTAATGAGCAGAGAAGAGCAAGTCTCACACACAAACACGCCACTTATCTGAATTATTATTTTACCAAGAAAGAGGGAGGAGGGCGTCGTGAGTAGGGAGAAAGTTTGTTTGACCTTATTTCTCTCTTCTGCAGAAGGCTGGGAAGGAGGCAGTCACCAGGGCAAACGTCCAGGCAGAGCTCAACTCCCCACCTCTGGCTGCGGTGCCCCGGCCCCACTATGCCCCATCTTGGGGGGCTGGGCAAGAAACGGGAGGGGGGACTGAGGAAGGCGAGGTGCAGGGCCCTGTCCCCGCAAACAGGCCTGTCCAGCTGTGCCCCTGGCTTTGCCCCCATCGCCCCCACGCCCCTCACCCCACACTCCCACTGAAGGGGAGGAGTAGAGCCGGGGGGATGTCCCCCCCATCCTCTCCAACCCCCACTGCCTGGAAGCCACGCGGGGAGAAACCCCCCTATTAAGGGGCTCGACGGCCGATACTCAATGGGGGCGTCCTGGAGGGGGGCGTCTGAGAATTCACACCCCCAAGTACAGGCCTGGCCCTAGAAAACTGAGCGGGGGTGGGAGCGGAGGGGGAGGGTGGGCGCCGGCCCCCAGTGGGCCACGGTCGGGGGAGGGGCGGGTGGCGGGGGTGGGGAGCCCCGGCCCCCTCTGCGGGCCCCGGCACCCCCCGCCCCCTGCGCCCTCGGCCCGGGCGCCCACAGCTCCCGGCGGTTAGGGTGAACTCGCCCCGATCCCCCACTCCCGGAGCCCGCTCCCAGACGGGCCGGGTCGGGCCGAGCCTTCCTACCTCCGACCCGGTACATGTTGGCCGCCATGTCCGCCCGCCCGCCCGCGGAGCCCGAGCCGAGCCCCGCCCGCCGCCGCCGCCGCCGCCGCCGCCGCCTCAGCCTCGACCGCCGCCGCCGCCGCCGCCGCCTCGCCACGGGGGGGAGGGGAGGGAGGGACCGAGAGGAGGGGGAAGTGAAGGGGAGGGGACGCCGCGGGGTGGGGGCAGGTTCCCGCCCCCAGCGACGGGCCTGCAAGGCCGAGTGGGCCGGGCCGGGCCGGGGGAGGTCGCTGCGGGGCCAGCAGGGACCTGGGGAGGGCGGCGGCTTGGGGGCCCTTGCTGGAAGTGGAGAACCCTAGGGCAAGGGTCGTGGCCGAAGCGGAGGCCTGTACTGGCAAATGCGGACCAGGAGCTGTTGGAGAATTGGGGTGGGGGCAGGGGCTCAGGCTCTCCCGAGCCCATACCACCCCAGCCAGCGAACCTTGTCACCTGGCCACCCCCAGACAGGTCTTCCTCCCTGCCCTGTCCCTGGGGAGTCCTTGTATGCGAGACCTTCAGCACGTGGGTGACTGCCTTGGGGCAAACACTTGGAAACAAATAAGTGCTCGCAGCAGAGCACCTTCCTCGTGGTGATGTTAATGCAGAGGGCCTGGAACCTGCATACCCTGGGGCCAGGAGGACCCCAAGTGCTACCAGCTTCACCAGGGAGAGTCCCAGCTGGGGGACAAGTCTAGAAAAACTGACCCCCTCCCAAGTTCACCCCAAGTGCATTGCCAGGTCTATCAGCGTTCACCCCAAAACTGGGCTGAACAGAACACATTCCCCCACACGTGGACTTGCCTCCGGACAGGCCCTATATACAGTGCTGCCCTGCCAAGACAAGAGGCCCTCTTTGCCTGTAGGGGAACAGGACCCTACCTGTTCACCATTACCACACCCCAACGCACACACAAAGGGGGAGATAGTTTCAGTCACCTTGCTGTTGATGGACTGCTAAGTAGTTAATGTGCCTAAAGCTTTTACATCATTTTCCCATGCTAATTCTCTAGGCAATCCCTGTGTTCTCAGCCTCAATTCCCTCACAGAAGCAAACAAACAAAAAACCAAATTGAGTTGAATCTTAGCTGGCAATCCCCCAAATGAACGCAAACAACTTTTTTAAAAAGCCAACCCAGGGCGCCTGGGTGGCTCAGTCAGTTGAGCATCTGACTCTTGATTTTGGCTCAGGTCATGATCTCAGGGGGCTGGGATCCAGCCCCCTGGTGGGCTCCATGCTCAGTGGAGAGTCTGGGATTCTCTCTCCCCCTACCCCCCCCCCCCCCCACCCCCTGCATGCTCTTATATGCCTGCTCTCTCTCTCTCTCAATAAATAAAATCTTTAAATTTTTTTTTGTTTTAATAAAAAAATAAAAAGCCAATCCGTTCCAAAATACTCCCAGGCATTGTTGCATAATCAACGTGAAGATGATCCCTCACTGTTGTGGGTTGTTTGGAGTTTCTGGTGATTTACAGCTACGTGTTGGTGACTCTGGGTGTGGGGTCTGTGCAGGGATGGGCAGTGTCCCTAGAAAAGAAGACTATGTTTTGTTTGTATGGTGATGGCATTTGTGATGGTCCATTATCACAAATTATTAAGGTGACAAAAGTAATTTTCTACATAGCTGAGGCAAAGTAAAAATAAAATTAAAATAAATCACCTTTGCCTGAATTACCTTGATGATCTGCGTGACCCAAGTTTCTTCAGGTATGAAATGGGAACATTAATTCCATTTCACAGGTGGGTGAGGATCAGTTGTGATGATATATGAAACTGCTTTATAAACCATTCAGCATAGAGCACTATGCAAATAACAGGTGTCTGTTGCTTTTTATTAACTCCATAAAGTTTCGGATTCCCAAGGGTTTCATGCCATGTGTACAATGTGAGCCTGTGCCAGCTCTTCTGACCCAGAGAAAAAAAGCAGAATGTTCTGTTATGCACACTGAATAGCTGTTGTTGATCACAATCCATTTACTGGAGATCCCACAGAAAACATATTGTGACACATAAATAGGTTGAATAATTCACCTGGAGTCATCCAGCAGACTGGTAGCAGTATTAGGATTATAATCCTGCGCTTGCCTCTGGCATAGAATTCTCTAAACCAGGAAGACTTTCTTCAAGTGAAAAGGCCTCCTGACAACCATAAAATACAAAGGAATGCATCACAAGCTTTAAAGGGTTTGTCCATTATTTTTAAGTAAATGAGCAATTTCTCCCCTTCAAAATATTTCTGTATTTCTATTAGTTTTGTATTTCTGTCTCATTTCCCCAGCTTTGTGCACCTTAGCAGGTGTTTGTGGTGACTGTACTAACCATAATAAATGGGCATAAAGTGCCAAGAAAACTCCCTCCATCCATACCCACCTCCTCCCCTTGGGAGCCACCTTATCCAGAAGCCCCCCATGAAAGGCCTCAGAGACTTGGGGCGAGAACAGGAAGTAATGATGGCACCAGAACCCAGGGCCTTTCCTTCCTCCAGATTCTGTATATTCAACCTCTCCTACCTCTAGCTCCTGGGCCAGTGACTTCTACATAGTACATGCTCAGTATCTGCAAGTGTAAATACCAACGAATGACGGGCTCGATATAGTTAGAGAACAAGGTACTGAGTTGAATGCAAGGTACTCTGTCTATGAAACTTATATACCTCCTAATATCAAAGAGATACTGCCATGTGGGAGTTTGGCAAATGTTTGGACATTAAAAGAAACCCTAGAACAAGACAAAGGGTGGAAAAGTCTTAACCTTCAAAGACAGCAAAGTTACCTCTCCTTCCATAGGCTGCACGGTTCGGATCATAACCATGTCATCAACCAGCCCAAACTTCACTCCTAGTTTGACTTTTTAGCTTTAAGACCTTGAACAAGACATTTAACCCCTCTGAGCCTCAAATTCTTCAAAATATGATTAGGGATTAACACCTATAGCCAAGGCTTATGCTAAAAATTTAAATATATAAAGTGTTTGGCACATGTCAAGAACTTCTTACGTATTAGGTCCCTCTCTCTATTCCAGCCATCCTCGCTACTAAGGAAGAGGTGTCTCTCAGACCTTGCCAGAAATCCCAGGGCAAATCCAGCCTCCTGGGGGTAAAATTTCCTGGCATGGCTGTTGTGATTAAAGAATCATGATAAGGGATTACCTAAAACCCAGGTCATTCCTGTGTCAGTTTCTAGCATCCCACCACTTAGCTGAAGAGAAATGGATGTTCAAGACAGCAGTAGATGAGACAGAGTTGGTTTTTGTCACAACCTAAGGATGGAGTTTTCATACAGGCTCTATGGAGCTAGCCAGAGTCTGGAAGCTTCGTGTTAATTGAACTCAGGAAAGGAACTTGGGTGGGGTGTAGAATGTAATTAATCTGAAAGTAGACCCCAGGCTTTGGATAAAGGTCTGTATCTTATTGTTTGTGTTTGTTCGTTCTTTCTTTCTTTCTTTCTTTCTTTCTTTCTTTCTTTCTTTCTTTCTT
>NW_022589715.1:8813484-8831325 GCF_004348235.1 Phoca vitulina | reverse complement strand
CTTTCTTTCTTTCTTTCTTTCTTTCTTTCTTTCTTTCTTTCTTTCTTCCGTCTTTCTTTCGTCTTTCTTCCTTTCTTTCTTTCTTCTTTCTTTCTTTTTCTTTTTTTAAGATTTTATTTATTTGAGAGAGAGAGAGTGAACATAAGCAGGAGGAGTGGCAGAGGGAGAGGGAGAAGCAGGCTTCCCGCTGAGCAGGGAGCCCAACACGGGGCTCAATCCCAGGACTCTGGGATCCTGACCTGAGCTGAAGGCAGACACCCAACCAACTGAGCCACCCAGGCGTCCCTATTGTTTGTCTTTTCCATGAGTCTTTCTCTCTCTCTCTTTTTCCTTTTCTTTCATTAACTTATGTAGTAAAATTCTTTTGGAAAATGGCCAGCCTGTCTCAGATATTCTAAGGAGGTCCTGGGTTTTAAAGGTGGATGAGTGTATCCTAGGAGAAAGGTAAGCGTATAACAGCAAGAATCAAAGCAAGGGAGCCCCCGAGGGAAAGGAAACCAGAGTCAGGAGTTCTTCTCTAGTCAGGGAGTTTCTTCCATCCATCCCTGTGCTGAAAACAGGAAACTCAGGGCCAATCCCAGAAGGTCTTGGTTTTGGAAGTGTGCATTTTAGGATTCCATGGTTCTCTCATGCCCACAAGGGGGAACTGGCTCAGCCATTGGGTGGCATCCACAGCCATTGGGTGGCATCTACTCTGGTGACAACACTGCTTCCAGGTAGCAGAAAAAGGACCAGAAGTCACAGTGGGGACAAGCACGAACCCCTGGAAGGTTGAACTAATTGATCTTAGAGCTTCCCTTTTTGAGCCTGCCTAGTGCTATGAATTTGATGGCTGGACAGTACAGGGTGTGGAGCCAGGAAAAAGAATTCTAAGGGACCATGGGAAGGTCTAAGGGATATAACAGGGAGTGTTTATAGGAATGACTCAGGCTGTAGTAAAGAGGATTAGACAAGGCAGAGAGTCTAGACAGGAGATCAGTTGGCAGGTTGGTAAGAAGGGATGATGGCCTGACCTAGGGTAGAGGCAGTGGGATGTGAGAAAAGTAGAGGGATTTGAGAAAGACTTTGGAGGTAGGGGCTATGGGATCTGGTGACTTTGGGGAGGCAGGGAGTGAAAAGGTAGCACCATGTTATGAGTAACTGGGTGGGAAGAAGTATGATGCAGTGAGTTTAAAATACTACAGAGGAGGGAGTGCCTGGCTGGCTCAGTAGGAAGAGCATGAGACTCTTGATCTGAGGGTCATGAGTTCAAACCCCATTGGGTGTAGAGATTACTAAAAAATAAATAAACTTTAAAATATAAATTAATTAATTAAAAAAAATACTGGGGCACCCGGCTGGCTCAGTTGAAGGAGTGCTTGATCTCGGGGTTGTGAGCCCAAGCCCCACATTGGGTATAGCAATTACTTTAAAAAAGAAAATAAAATCTTCAAATAAAATAAAATGCTGTAGGGGAAGCACTTTGGGGGAGGAAGGATAGTTGGCAGGTTCAGTGTTAAATGGATTATGTTCAAGGTGCTTTTGGAAACATCCAGATAGATGTTTCTTCTTTAGACAGAGATGGATGAGTAGGCCTAGAGCTTAGGAGAAAGATCCAGGCTGGAAATATCCTCTTCTGTGTCACCATCTGCACAGAGCCCAGCCTGTCTTGTCTAAGAAATAAACCCAACCCTGGCCCCAGGGGAAGAAGCAGGTTCCCTGAGTCCTTCAGCTTGGGTAAAAACAGGTTTAACAGGTCCAGATTCAGGAGATCAGAGTCCAGGTCCAAATGTGCAAATAGGCAGGGCATGGGCAGAGAGCCACACAAGTCACTGACCAAGACAGACCGTGAAGACAAAGAAGAATGCCCAGGGCTGACCATCTTACAAGGGTCAGTGAGCAAAATTCTCAGAGATAGAGTTCTGCTCTCAGCTCTGGAAAAGCAGCCAGGGTTGGGAAGAAGGAAAGAGGAAAGCCAGAAGGAACAGCAAAAGGGAAGGGATACAGTCTGAAAAAGCAAACCTGACTATTTCCTACCTTACCTTCTTGCCTCTAAGATGGTGTAGTGGGTTGAATGGTGGTCTCCCAAAAGATGTGATGACCTAGAACTTGTGAATGGATCTTATTTAGATAAAGCGTATTTTCAGATGAAATTAAGTTAAGGATCTAGAGATGAGATCATCCTGGATTAGAATGGGCTCTAAGTCCAATGACAAATGTTCTTATGAGAGACAGAAGACACAGAGTGAAGAGAAAAAGGCCATGTGACAGTGGAGGCAGAGACTGGAGTTACTCGGTCATCAGCCAAGGAATGCCAGATTGCCAGCAACCACCAGATAGTGGGGAGGAGGTATGGAATGGATTCTCCCTTAGAGCCCTCGGAAGGAATCAGCCCTGCTGACACCTTAATTTCTGGGTTCTGGCCTCCAGAACTGTGTGGAAATATTGTTTGAAGCCACCCAATTTGTGGTAATTTGTTATGGCAGTCCTAGGAAACTAATACAGATGGTATCCACAACTCAATTTTAAGTAAACATTGAACACTATATGCAGAGACTAAAGGACATAGAATAAGAGAAGAAAACAGAGACACACAGAGAAAGAAGGGGATCCAATACCACTTCATCTAAGTCCTGTCCAAGCCCTTGAGACAAAGCTTGGCTTATCCCATCTTTGTCTGTCTATCCTCCTAGCTGTCATGGTTGGCTTAGTACTAAGAGAAAAGAACATCCAGATGCTATGACCCCCAGCTAAGAACCAGTGGAGGCATCCCAACATTTTTTATTCACCAGCACACCTGAAGGATGTCACACATTCCCAGTAGCAGCAGTCGATTACCGACATGGTGGTGCACCAATTAACCTCTTAATTGGGTTCCTTTGTCAGAAAGCACTCTGGCCCCTGAGATCCCAATCCATACTTCTATGGTGGGTAGTATGGTGGAGCCTACCAAAAATATAAGGCTTACCTACAGAAGTGCACTTTTCATTCAACAAATATGTATTAAGCACTGTTGAAGACATTGAGGATATACCAGTGATTAAGATAGACAAAACACTTGTCCCCCTGGAGCTTATATTCTGCAGACAAGACAGACAATGAGCAAGTAAAGAAATCAATAGATATGCTAATATAGAATGATAAGTGTTCTAGAGAAAGTAAATCGGGATAAGGGAAGAAAAAATGATGGTGGTAATCAGGGAGGACCTCTCAGATGTAGTAAGAACTGAAAAGAGACCTAAATAATGGAATGGAATGAACAAATGGGACATCTGTGGAGCAACATTCCAGGTAAAGGGAACAGCAAGCACAAATTCCCCAAATCAAGACTCAGCTTGACCTGATCATGACCCAGGGAAGACAGTGTGAATAGATGAGATCAGGGAGGTGAGCGGGGTCCCGAGCACGTAAGGCATGGTAGGCTATGGTAAAGAGTTGGGATTTTATTCTAAATATAATGGAAAGACTTTGGATGATTTAATTAAATTAAATTAATTTATTTATTTAAAGATTTTATTTATTTATTTGACAGAGAGAGACACAGTGAGAGAGGGAACACAAGCAGGGGGAGTGGGAGAGGGAGAAGCAGGCTTCCCAAAGAGCAGGGAGCCTGATGAGGGGCTCGGTCCCAGGACCCTGGTATCATGACGTGAGCTGAAGGAAGACGCTTAATGACTGAGCCACCCAGGCGCCCCCCCTTTTTTTCTGGATGATTTTAAACACAGGAGTGATGGAGATCTGATTTATGTTTTTTAAAAGATTACTTGGGCCATGAAGAACACAAATTTGAAAGGGGATAGTTATGACCTCCAATTCAAAAGAACATAATAGTTGGGGCACCTGGGTGGCTCAGCCGGATAAGCAGCAGACTCTATTTCAGCTCAGGTCATGATCTCAGTGTCCTGAAATTGAGCCCCTGTTGGGTTCCCCATTCAGCGGGGAGTCTGCTTGTCCCTCTCCCTCCCCCTTCCATACTCTCTCACTCTCAAATAAATAAATATATTTTTTAAAAAAGCATGACTGGGACACCTGGGTGGCTCAGTCGGTTGGGCGTCTGCCTTCAGCTCAGGTCATGATCCCAGGGCTCTGGGATCCAGCCCCACATTGGGTCCCTGCTCGGCAGGGAACCTGCTTCTCCCTCTCCCTCTCCCTCTGCCTGCCGGCTCCCCCTGCTTGTGCGCTCTCTCTCTCTCTCTGGCAAATAAATAAAATCTTTAAAAAATAAATAAATAAAAATTAAAAATTAAATTTAAAAAGGCATGATTGTGTTCTCTGGTGTCATCAAATGGATATTAGGAATTCAAAACTCACCAATCCAAAAAAAAAATTTTGAGAACACATAAGCACAAGTGTGGGGAGGGGCAGAGGGAGAGGGGAAGCAGACTACCCGCTGAGCAGGGAGCCTGATGCGGGGCTCAATCTCACAACCCTGAGATCATGACCCTGAGATCATGACCCTGGGATCATGATCTGAGCTGAAACCAAGAGTCAGACGCTTAACCGACTGAGCCACCCAGGTGCCTCACCAATCCAAAATTTATGATGATGGAAAACCAAAACTCCTCCTGTGTTTCATTTGGTATAATAGTGAAAGAGATCACTTCTAACTCCATCCATGGTTCTGAGACCTGTATATACTGGCTCTGGGGAAAATGGCAACATATACTGGCCACTTTAAAAAAATTTGTACCAGGGCGCCTGGGTGGCTCAGTTGGTTGAGCAACTGCCTTCGGCTCAGGTCATGATCCTGGAGTCCCTGGATCGAGTCCCACATCGGGCTCCCTGCTCGGCGAGGAGCCTGCTTCTCCCTCTAACCCTCCCCCGTCTCATGTACTCTCTCTCTCTCTCATTCTCGCTCTCTCAAATAAATAAATAAATCTTTATAAATAAATAAATAAATAAATAAATAAATTTGTACCAAATCATCAAGCCCCATGTTGGGGGTAGAGATTACTTTAAAATAAAATAAATAAAAGATAGCAAAAGTTTTTGCACCAAATCATATAAGACAACACCTAATCATGTAGGCTGTTCTTCTCCTTTACCTCTAGTACTGTAATAGCTTTTCACAGGCCATTTGCCTATTCTTTCAGGTGAATTGCATCTTCGTAATGGGGCACACGGTAAGACCAGTAAATTCCATGGGTATGAGCCACTTACTGCATTTTTTTATTTTAAGAAAAAGTTTCTTGGTTTCAACCAATGCTATGTGTAATAGCATGGCCTGAAATAAAGCCTTTTGAAAGTTAAAAAAAAGGGGGGGGCACCTGGGTGCCTCAGTTGTTAAGCGTCTTCCTTCGGCTCAGGTCATGATCCCAGGGTCCTGGGATCGAGCCCCACATCGGGCTCCCTGCTCTTCGGGAAGCCTGCTTCTCCCTCTCCCACTCCCCCTGCTTGTGTTCTCTCTCTCGCTGTGTCTCTCTCTCTCTGTCAAATAAATAAATAAAATCTTAAAAAAAAAGAAGAAGAAAGTTAAAAAACAAAACAAAACAGAAAGATCACTTGAGCTGCTATGCAGAGGATAGACTGTGAGGAATACAAACCAGGAGACTAGTTAGGAGGCTAACATAGTTTAAGGAGGAAGGAGGTAACAAACGTTGGGAATAGAATCGTAGTTGTTACGGCCAATGGAGATACTTTTTTCTTTAAGATTCATTTATTTACTGGAGAGAGAGAGAGAGTGGTGGGGAAGGGCAGAGAGAGAGGGAAAGAGAGAATCTTAAGCAGACTTCCCTTTGAGCGTGGAGCCCAACACAAGGCTCAGTCTCATAACCCTGAGATCGTGACCTGAGCTATAATCAAGAGTCGGTCGCTTAACGGACTGAGCCACCCAGGGGCCCTAAAGGAGATGCATTTTTATTTTTTATTTATTTTTTATTTTTTATTTTTTTTATTTTATTATTTTTTTTAAAGGTTTTATTTATTTATTTGAGAAAGAGAGAATGAGAGACAGAGAGCACGAGAGGGAAGTGGGTCAGAGGGAGAAGAAGACTCCCTGCCGAGCAGGGAGCCCGATGTGGGACTCGACCCCGGGACTCCAGGATCATGACCTGAGCCGAAGGCAGTCGCCCAACCAACTGAGCCACCCAGGCGCCCCTATTTATTTTTTATTTTTAAAGATTTTATTTATTTATTTGACAGAGAGAGAGACAGCGAGAGAGGGAACACAAGCAGGGGGAGTGGGAGAGGGAGAAGCAGGCTTCCCGCTGAGCAGGGAGCCCGATGTGGGACTCGACCCCGGGACCCTGGGACCATGACCTGAGCCAAAGGCAGACGCCCAACGACTGAGCCACCCAGGCGCCCCGGAGATGCATTTTTAAGGCAGAGACAACAGTTCTTACTGAAGGATTGGATGTAGGGGATAAGAGGACAAAACCAATGGACATTAGTACTTCCGAATGCTTGTAGTTATGTTTGGAGGTATTAAATAGACAAGTGGATATGGGCTCTGGAACTCAGCACCGAGACCCAGGCCAAAAATGCAAATCTGTGTAGGCAGTCCATGAAGCTGGGGACTGGTCAGATCAGCTGAGAGAGCGTGTAGTTGGAGAAGCCGGCAGAAGCCTGAGCCCTGGGGCAAACCAGCATTGCTAGCAGGTTCTATACCCAGGCTGCACCAGAAGAACTACTACAATACCAAGCCCCACCCCTAGAAATCCAGATTTAATTAGTGCAGAGTGGATCCTGATTTTCAGTTAAAAAAAAAAAATCTTTGGTTATTTTACTATATAGTCAAGATTGAGGACTTCCTCATGTAGTAAACCAGGAAGAGGAGAGGCACAGAGGGGACCTGAGGGAGCAGTGAGGGAGATAGGAGAAAAACCAGAGTCCACGGGTCCTAGAAACCAAGTGAATAAGGGAGGGGTTCCACTGTGACAAACCACAGCTAGAGATGACCACTGGATTTGACAAGGTGCCTGTCAGCAGGGACCAACTCCCCTGCCATCCTTCCTTGATGGCTCCTGACTCTCCAAATACTTAGGCAGCTCCAAATGAATTAGCAGAATTCTGGCCCTAGATATTCTACTGAGGGGATGACTCCAAGGGCGGAGAGGGGGGCTTATGAACCCCTCAGACTGCGAGATGGAGACTAGAGTTTGTTCTTTTCATCAGCTCCTTTTATCTTTATCTGCAGGTTTATAGCCACTGCCCTTTCTAAAAGAGACCAAGGGAAGTTTATTTGCACTCTTGATTTCAAAAAGCACAGAAGATGTTGAAGGGCTCAAAGCTATACTTTGAACTTCTGGATAAATAAATCGTTGTTTATGTTTCCTTTTATCTCTGCAGAGTTTTGGAGGAAAAAAGCATTAGTGTTACAGAGCTGCCTCGAGGACCTTCTTCTACGAAGCCGAAGCCGGGCCAGGACCCTGTCATTAATGGCGACTAACCCAATGCTTCCCATCTAATTGCACAGATCAGAGCGCTGAGGGGCTAACTCCAAAAAGAGGGCACCTGGGGGCAGTTTAATCTTTTTGAGGTTTTGGCAAAGGATACCCAGGACTTGTCCAGCAAATCCCATCATGGGTTCCTTTCTTTGAGAGGAGACAAAGTGTGCATCCCTTGGAAGCCCTGACTTTCGCTCCCAGGCTTCTGGTATAATGGGGTGAAATTTGGACTGTGTTCTTGGAAGAGAAGGTGGAGCCCATGTTACGAGCCAGAATTCTGGAGGGGGAATAGAAGGTTCCAGCATTTCATGGAGTCTCCGTATTCCTCTGTCCTGGAACCCAGCTGCCTCCTTATACTTGGTGTCCCGATCCTCTGCTCGGCATTCACACAGAATCTAGGTCAGACCTGTTCTAAGTGGCCCTGAAGTCTCTCCACCAGGTCGGAGCAACCTCGAAGGCGGAGTCGGAAGACTCTGGGCCCTAAGTGTTCCTGCCTCTTCCTGCTCCTCCCACTCTCCCCACCAACACACACACCCTTGCACCCCCACATGGTCCCTCAGATCGGGGCTGCAGTGGGGACAACACGATGACTCCGTCCAGGAGTAGCTTTGAGAAGAAGTCCTCAGGCTCAAGGCTCATTTCTCTGTTCTAGTCCAGCTTCTCCCAAAGCAGCTGCAACAGAGGGCAGGCCCTGAGCCTTGAGGGATGGCATGACTCCCAGCGGGTGGCATGTTCCTGGGATCAGATGCATTATTTATGATGCTGGTGTCAGCATGGCTCCCAGGCACCAGGGGAAATGGAAAAGGCACTTGGGCCTGGGCTGATTAAACTAAATATTTAAACAGGAATCAGGAATTGAAGCAAAATTCATTTTTCTTCAGTGAGGCAGAGAGCACCACAAATGACTTCAAGGCTGAGGACTTCGTAAACACCATGTGTGGGGGGGGGAGGGCCTTGGGAGTCCGAGTAGGGGAGGGGAGATGGAGAAGCCGGGGAACGGTTTGAGCCACTTGTGGGAATGAGATTAGGAGACCCAGGACAAAGTCAGGCTGGCTTCATGCCTCTGGGTGCTTTTTCCTTCTCCAGACACCTCCTTTCCTGGTCCATCAAGATCTGTTCTATTGCATTTTCCCACATTATCGCACTCACCTTTTGATTAGCGGTGGGGTGTCAGGGAATCATGAACCAATGCTCTTGTCTTGATTCTTCTTATCCCACCAGAGACAGGTCCCGGGTCAGGAAGCCAACCTCTACCCTCTTGCACACTAACACAGAGGAGACCCTACGCAGAGAGCCTGCAGGGAAGCTGGGCCCTCCATTTACAACATACAGAAATCAGGGCACCTGGGTAGCTCAGTCAGTTAAGTGTCTACCTTCCGCTCAGGTCATGATCTCAGTATCCTGGGATTGAGCCCCATGTCAAGCTCCCTGCTCAGTGGGGAGTCTGCTTCTCTCTCTCCCTGTGTGTGCTCTCTCTCTAGCTCTCACCCTCTCTCAAATAAATAAAATATTTCTTAAAAAAAACCCCAAACACACAGAAATCTCCAGATTTGAGCAAAGATGAGATCTGAAAAGGAAATTTCCTGGCGGAAAGAAACACTTGTCATTTGGTCTGGCTCTTCCTACTGTTGTTTCCTCCCTGTGGGGTCCCTCACTTGTATTTCCATACCAGTCACCATCCCTGGCCCCCAGGGATGTGATTTTCTCAGTCCCAGCATGAACATGCCCCCTTTTCCTCCCAACCTCCCATTACAGCTGAGACAAGCTGACATTTTCAAAATTAACTTTTATAAGAATTTAGGAAAGAGAGAGAAATAATTGCAGAAAATACAAATGAGTAAGTTCAGTTCAACATTTATTGAAAGTCTTGTGCTTAGCCAGCATTCTATATTATGGGTTACCTTGATGGATAAAATAGCATTCTGGTCCTC
This sequence comes from Phoca vitulina, assembly GCF_004348235.1. Classification (NCBI taxonomy): domain Eukaryota; kingdom Metazoa; phylum Chordata; class Mammalia; order Carnivora; family Phocidae; genus Phoca; species Phoca vitulina. The sequence continues at coordinate 8,822,030 of NW_022589715.1, read as the reverse complement.
AGGGTGTTCACTACCCAATGGAAGAGGCAGTCGTGAATATATGATGAGGTATAATCTAATAAGATAAGGGCTATATGAGCCCAGAATTGGGAGCAATTAAGATGGCCTGCTGTATGGGGCGCCTGGGTGGCTCAGTCGTTAAGCGTCTGCCTTCGGCTCAGGTCATGATCTCGGGGTCCTGGGATCGAGCCCCGCATCGGTCTCCCTGCTCTGCGGGGAGCCTGCTTCTCCCTTTCCCACTCCCCCTGCTTGTGTTCCCTCTTTCGCTGTGTCTCTCCCTGTCAAATAAATAAATAAAATCTTAAAAAAAAAAAAAAAAAAAAAAAAGATGGCCTGCTGTAGGGGCAGGGCTGGCCAGAGAAGGCTTTAAAAGAAGCTAATATTTGATCTGGACCTTCAATTAAAATAAGGATTTTGCTTGGTAAAGAGTCAGGAAGGACATACCAGACAAAGGGAGCAACATATAGAAAATACACACATGGGGGATGCCTGGGTGGCTCAGTTGGTTGAGCATCTGCCTTCGGCTCAGGTCATGATCCCAAGGTCCTGGGATGCAGCCCCGACTTGGGCTCCCTGCTTGGGGAGGGGTAGGATGGGGTGGGTGGGAAGGGGGAGGAGAGGAGTCTGCTTCTCCCTCTCCCTCTGCTACTCCCCCTGTTTGCGCTCTCTCCCCCACTCTCTCTCTCTCAAGTAAATAAAATCTTAAAAAAAAAAAGAAAGTATACACATGGCATTTGGGAACCAACTGCAAAGTTGGTTCAAGGCCAGGGTGCTGAGGAGTTTGACCTAATCGTATGGCACCTATAGGCAATGGGGGAGCTAACATGATTATGTTTGTGTTTAAGTAAGAAGTATAGTAGTGGCTAAAATTTAATAAATTGGCATTTTGAGTTATGTAACAGTCTCCTGTGAGTTAGGTTGGCATAAACACATCAAGTTTTTAGACCTGCAGTACTGACAATAGAGCGTGGGCTAAAATATTGCCACCCTATGAAGTAGCCAGGCTCCCTGTAAGACTTATTTTTAAATTCAACAGACAGAAATATTTAAGAAGACAAGGGATAAATCAGAGCTTATTGCTTAAGTTGCATTAGAACTTTTATCTTGTTGTTAGGGACTGAATGTTTGTGTCTCACAAAATATGTATGTTGAAATCCCAACACCCACAACGTGATGGTATTTGGAGGTGGGGCCTTTGGGAGGTAATTGGGTCAGGAAGGTGAAGCCTTCAGGAAAGGGATTAGTGCTTTTATAAAAGAGACCCTAGAGAGCACTCTAGCCTCTTCCCCCAAGTGAGGATACAATAGGAAGTCTTAGCCTGGAAGAGGGCCTTCACCACAACCTGACAATGCTGGCACCTTGATCTTGGACTTCCAGCCTCCAGAATTGTGAGTCCAGAACTGTGAGGAATAGATTTCAGTTGGTTATAAACTTCCAGTGTGTGGCATTGTGTCACAGAAGCCCAAGTGGTCTAACATAACTTGGGAAATGCAAGAATGACCCAATTATGAGGAAAGACAGTGTTACTGCCTGAGGACCCTCCAAAAATCCCAGCTGTCGGGGCACCTGAGTGGCCCAGTGGGTTTAGCGTCCACTCTTTTTTTTTTTTTCTTAAAGATTTTATTTATTATTTGAGAGAGAGAGAGAAAAGACATAAGCAGGGGGAGCGGGAGAGGGAGAAGCAGGCTCCCCGCTGAGCAGGGAGCCCAACACAGGGTTCGATCCCAGGACCCTGGGATCATGACCTGAGCTGAAGGCAGACGTTTAACCAACTGAGCCACTCAGGTGCCCTAGTATCCAACTCTTGATTTTGGCTCAGGTTGTGATCTCAGGGTCATGAGATGGAGCCCTGCATGGGGCTCCTGGCTCATCAGGGGAGTCTGCTCTCATGGGTCCGGGGGATTGAGCCCCAGGCCCCATGCTCAGCAGGAGTCTGCTTGAGATTCTCTCCCTCTGCCCTCCCCCTGCTTGTGTACCTGCGCTCTCTCTCTCTCTCTTTCTCTCTGTGTGTGTAAAAATAAATAAATCTCAGAAGGAAGGAAGGAAGGAAGGAAGGAAGGAAGGAAGGAAGGAAGGAAGGAAGGAAGGAAGGAAGGAAGGAAGGAAAAGAAAGAAAGAAGGAAAGAAGGAAAGAAGGAAAGAAAGAGAAAGAAGGAAGGAAATCCCAGCTGTCTAAGGCCTCATGTGTTTTGGAGGATGAGGTCACCCAGCCCTAGAAAATTCTTTTCAGGGGGTGCCTGGGTGGCTCAGTTGTTTAAATGTCTGCCTTCAGGTCATGATCCCAGGACCCTGGGGTCTAGCCCTGCCTTGGGCTCCCTGCTCTGTGGGCAGTCTGCTTCTCCCTCTGCTCCTCCCATGACTCCTCAGAAAACTCATTTCAGGGAAGAGCAAATAAAGATTTTGGGGCTCCTAAGAGAACTGGTTATATAAGTTTAAGAACTTGAAAGAGGTGGTTATTCAGGCCTGAGACTTCCAGATGATGGGAACTTGCAGATTTTTAAGGACCTAGAATGATCCAAACTTGAGAAATCTGAGGATCTGATGACTGAGGTTGGCCAGGCCTTTGAAAAATTAACTGAAGAGTTACAAATGGCAAACTACAACAATTTTTTTAAAAAGGTAAACAGGGGCACCTGGCTGGCTTAGTCGGTAGAGCATGTGACTCTTGATCTCAGGGTCATGAGTTCAAGCCCTATGTATAGAGATCACTAAATAAATAAATAAGTAAAATTTAAAAATGTAAAGAAGCAACTTGAGAAGAAATGCTGGCTAAGAATTGACCAAAATTTATAGACTCCCAAAGATATGGTCCTCTGTTCCTTCTGCCATCTATCTCTGGCCTTACGTGTCTAAGAAATTAAGGAAAAAACTGACCTCCCCCCTAGAAAGCTACAAAATATGAGTGAAAAAAACAAGCCAATTAAAACGCATATGGTACAACTGCATTAAAAAAAACCCAACAACAACAAAATTAGGGGTGCCTAGGTGGCTCAGTCAGTTAGGTGTCCAATGCTCGATCTTAGCTCAGGTCTTGATCTCAGGGTCCTGAGTTCAAGCCCCATGTTGGAGCCTACTTAAAAAACAATCAAAAAGAACCCCAAATTAGATATACGTAGTGTAAATATATATGCAAAAAAAATGTATTCAAGATTGGCTGGGAAGATCGACATCCAACAGTACTTACCTCTGGCTCTGGGGGCAGGGAGCAGGAGACATGTGAAAAATAACTCAATTTTCTTCTGTGTACTTCCATATTGCTCTAAGTTTTTTTTTTTTTACAATGGGAATGTAATACATTTTCATCAAAAACATTTTTTAGGGGTGCCTGGGTGGCTCAGTCGTTGGGTATCTGCCTTCAGCTCAACTCATGATCCCAGAGTTCTGGGATCAAGCCCCGCATCGGGCTCCTTGCTCAGCGGGAAGTCTGCTTCTCCCTCTCGCACTCCCCCTGCTTGTGTTCCCTCTCTCGCTATCTCTCTCTCTGTCAAATAAATAAATAAAAGCTTTAAAAAAAATTTTTTTGGGCGCCTGGGTGGCTCAGTCATTGGGTATCTGCCTTCGGCTCAGGTCATGATCCCAGGGTCCTGGGATTGAGCCCCGCATCGGGCTCCCTGCTCAGCGGGAAGCCTGCTTCTCCCTCTCCCACTCCCCCTGCTTGTGTTCCTTCTCTCGCTGTGTCTCTCTCTATCAAATGAATAAATAAAATCTTTAAAAAATAAATAAATAAAAATAAAAATAAATTTTTTTTTAATTAAGAGAAAAGAAAAACATGAATAACATAGACACAAAATGTTAGAGTAGAACTTCTGAAGTCAAGTTTATCTGTCCAGAAATCGTCACTTCTTTTGGGTGTGGGGACTGCACCCCTTTCCCTTGCGCCCATCCAGGAGCCAACCAGGCTGCTCGGCAGAGAGGTGGGGGAAGACACTGAGCCAGAGGGGAAAGGCAGAAAACCTCCCCAACCTTCCAGGGCACCCCAGATTCCTGTGCCTTTCTGAGGTACAGCCTCATTCAACCCCTGGGCTCGTGAGACAGTCCTCTCCTTAATAACACATTTCCTTTTTTTTTTTCTCTTAAAGTAACTATATTAGCTTACATAAACAAAAAAACAAAAAAACAACCAAAATGAAACCAAACCAAACCAAACCAAAGCAAACCCAAATCAAATAAACAAACAAAACAAAAAAGTAATATAGCTAAGAAGATATCAGATCACAAATGCCTGTGTACACCAGGCTAAGATGAAATTTTTTTTTTTTTTTAAGATTTTATTTATTTATTTGACAGAGAGAGAGGGAACACAAGCAGGGGGAGCAGCAGGCTGAGGGAGAAGCAGGCTTCCCGCAGAGCAGGGAGCCCAATGCTGGGCTCGATCCCAGGTCCCTGGGATCATGACCTGAGCCGAAGGCAGACGCTCAACGACTGAGCCACCCAGGCACCCCTAAGATGAAACTTTTTTTAAAGATTTTTTTTATTCATTTGAGAGAGAGCATGAGTGGAGGGGCAGAGGGAGAGGGGGAAGCAGACTGCCTACTGATCAGAGAGCCCGATACGGGACCTGATCCCAGGACCCTGGGATCACGACCTGAGCCGAAGGCAGATGCTTAACCAACTGAGCCACCCAGGTGCTCCTAAGATGAAAACTTTTTTCTGTGGAGACCACAGGGAGCCTCTGAAGGTTTTTTGTTTTGTTTTGTCTTTAAGTTTTATTTATTTAAGTGATCTCTACGCCTAGCGTGGGACTCACACTCAAACCCTGAGATCAAGAGTCTCATGTTCTTCTGACTGAGCCAGCCAGGCGCCCTGTCTCTGAAGGGTTTTAAGCAAGGAAAGGTGTGACAAGCATGTTAGAAATACCTCTCAGGAGTAGCAAGGAGGACAAATCTGAGAAAGGCAAGACTAATGCAAGCAAGACAGGGAAGCTGAAGGGACTCCGGTTTTGTTTTTATTTATTTATTTTTTAAGATTTTATTTATTTATTTATTTATTTATTTCAGAGAGAGAGCAGGGGGGAGGGAGAAGGACAAGCAGACTACCTGCTGAGAGCGGAGCTCAAAGGGGGGGGCGGGGATGGAGGGGGCTTGACCTCATGACCCTGAGATCGTGACCTGACCCGAAATCAAGGGTCGGATACTTAACCGACTGAGTGGTCCAGGTGCCCTGGGACTTCATTTTTAGAAAGGCTCCGTCCCTATCGTTTTTCTGCTAGGCCCCATTTACTCATGTTCTATATTTCACCTTGCATCTGAAGAAACCATATTAGTTAGCTATGTTCCCACTCCAAGGGGGAGGCAAGAAGGTTAGTCATTCTCTGAGTTTCAACCTAGGCCCCCAAACACCTGACAACATCTAAAAAAAAAAAAAAACTGACTTGGGATGCCTGAGTGGCTCAGTCGTTAAACATCTGCCTTCGGCTCAGGTCATGATCCCAGGACCCTGGGATCGAGCCCCACATCGGGCTCCCTGCTCAGCGGGAAGCCTGCTGCTCTCTCTCCCACTCCCCCTGCTTGTGTTCCCTCTCTTGCTGTGTCTCTCTCTGTCAAATAAATAAAATCTTTAAAAACACACACACACACACACACAAACTGACTCTTGGGGCACCTGGGTGGCTCAGTCGTTAAGCGTCTGCCTTCGGCTCAGGTCATGATCCCAGGACCCTGGGATCCCAGGACCCTGGGATCGAGCCCCACATCGGGCTCCCTGCTCTGCAGGAAGCCTGCTTCTCCCTCTCCCACTCCCCATGCTTGTGTTCCCTGTCTCGCTGTGTCTCTCTCTGTCAAAGAAATAAATAAATCTTAAAAAAAAAAAAAAGAACTGAATCTCAGACATGTTCCAGGACGATAGGCTCAAACAAATCTCAGTGGATGCTGGCATCAGTAACCCCCACCTTTGGTAATTTATAGAGTAATACCTGCTGTTCACTTGTTCTTGATCAGACCCTACCCCGGATTCCTGAAGGAACACATACAATGGACCTCCTTCCAGTAGTAATCCCCAGTCCCAAGCGATGAAGAAATTCATTCTCTTCTCCTTTCTGAGTCTCCCAGAGACACTCTGCTATACTCTATCACTCACACTCTACCATAAACTTTCACTTCCTCCTGGCTCAGGTTTGATTTCTATCCTGTGCAAAGCCAAGGACTCTCTTGGCTGGTCCTGTGGGGCTCCTATGGGTCTTTGGACCTGGCCTGCCTACATCCAGTTACAGAAAGCTTTTTTAATAGTCCAGTTATTACAGAAAGCTTTTTTTTTTTTAGATTTTATTTTTAAGTGATCTCCACACCCAATGTGGGGTTCAAACTCACCACCCTGAGATCAAGAGTCTCATCCTCTGCTGACTTAGCCAGCCAGGCGCCCCACAGAAAGCTTTTTTAATAGTCCAAATGAGAGATGGTTTTAAGATAGTCTCTTCTTATTCTGCTCTAAACTTGCTGATTGACTTAGATTCACTTGCTTTCTGAATTATTCATTAATTTACCCAAGAGAGAGAAGGAAGGAATAACCGAATCCCTACAATCCCTGCAATTACAGGATCCTATACCTCTGATTTATACCTCTGCCCTTCTTTCTCTGCTATGTTCTTTTTTCTTCTCTCCCAGCTCACTGGAGCTCAGCCACACTGGTCTCCTGGTTATTCCCTGGCCTTTCCAGACACTCACCAGCCTCAGGGCCTTTGTAACACTGCCTTATCCCAAACTTCCTCCCTCACTTGCTAACATCTTAGCTCAAATACTACCTTCTTGGTTCAGCCTTCCCTGCCCATACTATTAAAATTGTAACTTCTGCTCATCTCCCCAGCTCCCCATATTGCCTTCTCCTGCTTTGTTGTCATCTGAAATACCACATATTTCACTTATTTATTATCCATTCCTTCCCTTAAAATGTAAGCTCTTTTTTTTTTAAAGAGTTTATTTATTTATTTGACAGAGAAAGATAGCGAGAGCAGGAACACAAGCAGGGGGAGTGGGAGAGGGAGAAGCAGGCTTACCGCTGAGCAGGGAGCCCGATGTGAGGCTAGATCCCAGGACCTTGGGATCATGACCTGAGTCGGAGGCAGATGCTTAACGACTGAGCCACCCAGGAGCCCCAAAATGTAAGCTCTTCGAGGACAGGTATGTCCATCTGTCTGTTGAATCAACTGATGTCTCCTCAAGGCCCAAAATAGCACCTGGCAGGCACAAGATAATCTAGAAATACTCATTGATTTAATGAGTGAGCCAAACTTCTCATCCACTATTCCATCAAGGTATCAAAAATAACCACCAGGGGCGCTTGGGTGGCTCATTTGGTTAAGGGCCCGACTCTTGATCTCAGCTCAGGGTGGTGAGTTCAAGCCCTGCATTGGGCTCCACACTGGGCGTGGAGCCTACTTAAAAAACAAAAACCTTCATTAGTTCTTCGGTATCTCTGCAATGAGGTCCAGATTCCTTAGCACAATATTCAACACTAGTCCTTAAAATCAGTCCCTGGGGGGCAGAAGACATGAGCAGACATTTTTCCAAAGAAGACATCCAAACGGCCAACAGACACATGAAAAAGTGTCAATATCGCTCGGCATCAGGGAAATCCCAATCAAAACCTCAATGAGATACCACCTCACACCAGTCAGAATGGCTAAAATTAACAAGTCAGGAAATGATAGATGTTGGCGGGGATGCGGAGAAAGGGGAACCCTCCTACACTGTTGGTGGGAATGCAAGCTGGTGCAGCCACTCTGGAAAACAGTATGGAGGTTCCTCAAAAAGTTGAAAATAGAGCTACCCTATGATCCAGCAATTGCACTCCTGGGTATTTACCCCAAAGATACAAAAGTAGGGACCCGAAAGGCTACGTGCACCCCGATGTTTATAGCAGCAATGTCCACAATAGCCAAACTGTGGAAAGAGCCAAGATGTCCATCAACAGATGAATGGATAAAGAAGATGTGGTATATATATACAATGGAATATTATGCAGCCATCAAAAGGAATGAGATCTTGCCATTTGCAACGACGTGGATGGAACTGGAGGGTATTATGCTGAGCGAAATAAGTCAAACAGAGAAAGACATGTATCATATGACCTCACTGATATGAGGAATTCTTAATCTCAGGAAACAAACTGAGGGTTGCTGGAGTGGGGGGTGGGGTGGGAGGGATGGGGTGACTGGGTGATGGACACTGGGGAGGGTATGTGTTCTGGTAAGCGCTGTGAATTGTGCAAGACTGTTGAATCTCAGATCTGTACCTCTGAAACAAATAATGCAATATATGTTAAGAAAGAAAAAAAGAAGAAGAATGTAGCAGGAGGGGAAGAATGAAGGGGGGGAAATCGGAGGGGGAGAAGAACCATGAGAGACAATGGACTCTGAAAAACAAACTGAGGGTTCTAGAGGGGAGGGGGTTGGGAGGATGGGTTAGCCTGGTGATGGGTATTGAGGAGGGCACGTTCTGCATGGAGCACTGGGTGTTATGCACAAACAATTAATCATGGAACACTATATCTAAAACTAATGATGTAATGTATGGGGATTAACATAACAATAAAAAAAATTAAAAAAAAAAAAA